>NW_006921720.1:535954-595226 GCF_000298275.1 Orycteropus afer afer
TCGGAAACCCAAGGAGGGTTGCTGTGAGTCTAATTGATTTGATGGGAATGAGTTTGAAGTTGTTGTTTTTTTTAATGTGAATTATACGTATCCACCTCTTGTATGTCAGTTTTTGCACTGTGTTAGTTTCTATGTTGCTGTGATTATAGAAGCTATGATCTTGGTATTTCAAATACCAGTATTGTTCCACATGGTAGTCAGGATTTAGTAGAGTTTTCTTTCTAAGACAGACTATGAAGAAGGCCCTGGTGATTTATTCTGAAATAATTGTCCAATGAAAATCTTATGAGTAGCTGAAGAACATTGTCTGATATAGTGCTGGAAGAGGAACCCCTCAGGTAGCATAAATACAAAATACAACTGGGGAAGTGTTGCCTCATGAAAGGAGAGTTGACCTTAATGAAATGGACAGAGTAAAGCTATAGGGACCTTCATTTGCTTATGTAGCATCATTCAAAATGAGAAAACATTAATCAATAATCAGAGCATGGAATGTACTAAGTATGAGTCTAGCAAAAATTGAAATTAATAATCAGAACATGGAATGTATTAAGTATGAATCCACAAAAAATTGAAATTGTCAAAAATTAAATGGACTTCTTGACGATAGATATCCTAGGCATTAGTGAACTGAAATCATCTGGTATTGGCTATTTTGAATCAGAGAATTATATGGTCTATTATTCTGGGGGAAGCTCTGGTAATATAATGCCTAAGGCACTTGCCTGCTAACCAGAAGGCTGGCAGTTCAAACCCCTCAGCCACTCCTTGGAAGGAAAGTTGGGCAATCTACTTCTGTAGTGATACTGCCTCAGCAACCCAAGGAGGGGTCGCTCTGAGTCCGGTACGACTCAATGGCACATAACAACAACAACAACAACAACAACATTATTCTGGGAATGAAAAATTGAAAAGAAACATCATCACATTGATTCTTACAAAGAACATTTCAAGATCTATCCTAAAGTACGACCCAACTAAACCAAATCAAACCAAACAAACACAAAACCCACTGCCATCAAGTCAATTCTGACTCATAGCAACCCCCATTAGTTTTCTGAGGTGGTAAATCTTTACAGAAGTAGATTGCTCTATCTCCCTTCCACAGAGTGGGTGGTGGATTTGAACCACCAATTTCCTGGTTAGCAGTCAAATGCCATAGGCATGGTGCAACCCTGTTAGTGACAGGATAATATACATAACCTACAAAGAAGACCAGTTAACAAAGTGTTACACAAATTTACACAACAATCACTAAGACCAAAGATGAAAACATTGAAAATTTTTATGAAGTTTTGCAGTCTGAAATTGATCAAACATACAATCAAGATGAATTGATAATTACTGGTGATTGGAATGCAAAAATGGAATCAGAGAAGGATCAGTAGTTGGAAAACATGGCATTGATGATAGAAATGGCACTCGAAATCTCATGATAGAATTTTGCAAGATCAACAACTTATTCATTGAAAATACCCTTTTCAACAACATAGACACCTATATGCTTGAAACTCACCAGACAGAGTACACAGGAATCAAGCTGACTACATTTATAAAAGCAGGGGTGGAGCAGCGCAGCATCATCAGTCAGAACAAGGCTCATATGCAAGTTTAAGTTAAATCTGAATAAAATTAAGGCAAGTCCAGGAGAGCCAAAGTATGACCTTGAATATATCCCACCTGAATTTAGAGACCATGTCAAAAATCTGTATGAATTTAGGGACCATATCAAAAATTCTGAACTGAACACTAATGACCAAAGCCAGATGTTGGATGCCATCAAGAACATACTACATGAAGAACGCATAAGGTCATTAAAGAGATGGGGCTGTGAACTCAAATGTGCATGAACTGTTGAATATAAATAAAATTTGCTTTGTAAATTTGCACCCAAAGCACAATTAAAAAAATAAATAAATAGAACCTTCTTTAAAAAAAAAAAAGTTATTAAACAGAAAAGACCAAAATGGTGTTAGAAGAGACTCTGAAACTTGTCCTTGAACTGAAAATAGCTAAATTGATCAGGAGAAATGATGATGTAAAAGCTGAAAATTTCAAAGGCTGGTTTGAGGAGACAAAGTAAAGTATTATAATGACATATATAAAGACCTAGAATTAGAAAGCCAAAAAGGTAGAACATGCTTACATTTCTCAAGCTGAAGGAACTGGGGGGGGGGGGAACTTCAAGGGTCTAGTTGAAATATTGAAGGATTCTATGGGTAAAATATTAAAATATGCAGGAATTATCAAAAGAAGATGGAAAGAATACATAGAGTAACTGTACCAAAAGGAATTGGTCAATGTTAAACCATTTCAGGAAGAAGCATATGTTGAAAACCCGATGGTATTGAAGGGAGATGTCCAAACTGCACTGAAGTCATTGGGGAAAAACAGAGGCTTCAAGAATGGGTGGAATAACGATTGAGGTGTTTCAACAAACATGCAGTTTCGGCAGTACTCACTCATTTATGCCCAGAAGTGTGGAAGACCGCAGCCTTGCCAACTGACTGAACGAGTTCCATATTTGTGCCCATTGCAAAGAAAGGTGATCGTGATCCAGTAGGATGTGAAAATTATCAAGTGATATCATTAATATCACACTCAACTAAAATTTTGCTGAAGATAATTCAAAAGCAGTTGCAGCAGTACACTGCCAGGGAACTGCTAGAAATTTAAGCTGGATGAAGGAGAGGATGTGGAATGACAGATATCTTTGCTGATATCAGATGAATCTTTCTTGAAAGCAGAGAATAAGAGAAAGATGTTTACTTGTGTTTTATTGACTATGCAAAATAATCCAACTGTATAGATTACAACTGATTACGAATAACATTTTGAAGAATGAGAATCCCTGACAGCTGTTCTCATGACGAAACAGTGCATAGAATCAGAAGAAGTCATTTGACCAGAACAAAGGGATACTGCCTGGTGTAAAATGAGAAAATGTGTGCATCAAGGTTGTATCATTTCACCATATTTACTCAACATGTATGCCAAGCAAATTATTTGATAAACTGGATTCTATGAAGAAGAACACAGTATCAAGATTGGAGGAAGGTTCATTAACAATCTGCAACATGCAGATGATATAATGTTGCTTGCTGAAATGGATGAGAACTCAAAGCACTTACTGTGGAAGACCAAAGACTACAGACAGCCTTCAGTATAAACTACAACTTAACACAAAGAAAACAAAAGTCCACACAACTGAACCAATAAGCAACATCATGACAAATGGATGAAAGATTGAAGTTGTCAGTGATTTCATTTTATTTGGATGCACATTTCATTCCCATAACAGCAACAGTCAAGAAATCAAGTGATGTATTGCATTGGTCAAATCTGTTGCAAAAGACCCCTTTAACATGTTAAAAAAGAAGCACAGGTGTCACTTTGAGAATTAAGGTGCACCTGTTCCAAGCCATGGTATTTTCAGTTGCCTCCTATGCATGTGAATGCTGGGAAATGAATAAGGAAGAATGAAGTGATGCCTTTGAACTATGGTGTTGGTAAGGAATACTGAACATATTATGGACCACCAAAAGAACAAACAAATCTGTCTTGGAAGAAGTACATACAGAATGCTCCTGGAAAGGGAAGGAGGTAAGCCTTTGTCTTACGTACCTTGTATGACGTGTCAGGATGTGTCAGGAGGTTCCAGTCCTTGGAGAAGAACATCATGCTTGTAAAGCGTTGCTATGAGTGTGAACCAACTCAAAAGCACCTAACAACACATATCTTTAAATGTTGATATATTGATATATCTCTTTTATCTATCTATCTATCTATCTATCTATGTTATATCTCTACATAGCTATGTCTTATAACTGTATATTGTTATATCTAAATCTATCTATATTTCGAAGTGCATTTTGCACATACCCATAAATGTGTGTGTGTGTGTGTGTGTGTGTAGATATATACATACATATATATATATATATATATACACCAAACCATACTCACTGCCATCAAGCTAATTCAATTCATAGCGACCTCTCCTGGAGTTTCCAAGGTGGTATCTCTAAGGAAGTAGATTGCTCAATCTTCCTTCCAAGAAGTGACTGGTGGGTTTGAACTGCCAGCCTGCTGGTTAGCAGTCAAATGTCTTAGGTACTACACCACCAGAGCTCCTGGACTTTGCAATATAACACACATTTTCTTACATGTCTGTTTATTAAAGTTTGTAATAATGATTATCCAGATGGTGGTAACATTATAGATATTGATACTATATGCTAAACACTGTTTATGATTTTTTTTGTAGATTAACATATTTATTGGAGGAAGTGCTGCAGTGATCACCTCTGTACAAATTTTATCATGGACGTATTCTTAGTAGTGGCATTCTGGATCACAGAAATGAACATTTGCTTTTTTATTTTTTTGCATTTTTTAAGGATTAATACTGTCAAATTGCCCTCCATAGATTTTGAGAACTGTCCTTTCTGATATATACTTGCCAACACTGAATAATATCAATTAAAATACTTTATCTAAACACTTAAAAATTAAGAATGTTTGCTAAGGTATTTTCATATATTATTGTTCTAATTTCCTTTTCCAGATTACTAACATGAGAATTATTTTATTTGTTCAATAGTGATTTAGAATTTTTCTTGGCACTTCTTGTTATTTTTAGTCAACTTCTTTCTTTTTATTGTCATTGTTTTCTTACTAATTCACTAGTGCTCTTTCTGTAACTTTATTTATAATGACTTTAACTATAGAAATGCTTGTGATTTTTACATAATCAAATAAACTGGAGTTTTTATAGTACATTTGTAATGTATTATTATAATATATTATATTGTAATTATATTATTACAATATATCTATTACAAGATATTACATCATATTGTAATAGAGCTCACCCCTTTGTGCCTTGTAATATGAATTTTTTCTCAGTGAGCTTTTAGCTCTTTCTTCTTGTAAAACTGTTTTCATTTCTAACCTTTATTGTAGAACATTTTATTCTTTATTTTTGATGTTTCTCTCTTAATTTTTTTCTTCTGTAGTCTTTTTTTCGTAATCTCTGAAAGTCTTCACTTAATTTCTTTAGTAGACTTTTTTTTTTGGACTCTGTAATCCTTTTAAACAAACATTTTGAATTTTATTTAATACTCTTTGAGGTTAATTTGATTTTCACATCCTCTAATATTTTATTCCATGTTCTTAGTCCCATAATCCATTTGCTTTCCCTTGAGTATTGTTGAATTTGCTCACTTACTGGATAGTTATTATCATTTGGACAGAATACATCAGTCATGAAAGCAGCAGGCCCAGAGTCATGTGAGAACTTCCATAAGTTGCTTCTTGTTAATGCAGTATGCACTGACTGTGGGTTACACAGAGTTCAAGGGAGGGAGAGAAGGGGCAGGGAGCCCCTTGGGAAGTGAAAATAGATTGCCCTCAATAAATTAAATTGTACAATCACATGCAATACATAAACTCATGGGTGTGTGTGTTCATATATACATATGTGTGTATGCACATATGCGCATACATATGTTGATTACATCTTAGATATAAAAATGTTTTCTGTAAATTCAAAAAAAAAAAAAAATCTTTTTCTTTTAGGCCTATGTGAACGTAACTACAGCTATGTAAATAGAATAATAGGCTTGTGTGTGCATGTCCCTCTGTGTCATTTCTCAGAGAGCAATAAGTAAGCCATGCATCCTGAAGAGGAAATATAGTGAAATCATTCCAAAGTAAACATTTAAATAACATTCATACTTGTAGCAGAGTTTGTGGTAGTGGATCAATTGATTAAGAAATCTTTATTGCAAACTTATACTAGATGTCTGTGACCTCCTAAAAGTTAAACACTTAAATGCTTTGAAAGACTTCTCCAAAAGAGTAAAAAAAGAAGCTATAGACTACAAAAAATTTTTGGAAACAACACATCTGACAAAGGACTAATACCTAAAATTTACGGAAAACTTCAACACCTCAACAACAAAAAGATAAACAATTCAATTGGAACAAAAAAAAAATGGACAGAGGACATGGACAGACACTTCACCAAAGAAGACGTTCATGTGGCAAAAAAAACATGGAGAAATGCTTGTGATGTGATCATTAACCATTTGTTATTTTTGTGGATAGGTCCATCAAGTCAGCTCTGATTCATAGAGACCCTACGTGCAACAGAACAAAACACTGCCTAGTCCTGCACCATCCTCAAAATATTTGCTATGGTTGAAAGAGCTGCAAATCAAAACAACCATGAGATATCATCTTATTCCAGCATTAATAGCAAAGATTAAAAAAAACATAAAACAGCAAGTGCTGGTGAGTGTGCAGAGAGACTATAATCCTAATGTACTGCTGATGGGACTGTAAAATGGTATAACCATTGTGGAAAATGGTGTAACCATTGTGGAAAATGGTATGATACTTCCTTAAAAGGTTGCAAATAAAAACACCATGTGATCCAGGAATCCCACTACTAGGTATATATCCTAGAGAAATCAGAGCCATGACACAAATAGATAATATGCAGACTCATATGCATTTCAGAATTATTCACGATAGCAAAGAGAAAGAAACAACCTAAGTGCCCGTGAATGATGAAAGGATAAACAAACTATGATATATACACACAATGGAATACTATGCAACTTTAAAGAATAAGGAAGAATTTGAATAACACCTCATGTAGGAACCTGTAACACCTCATAACATGCTGAGTGAAATAAATCACAAAGACCACTATTGTATGAGACCAGTATTGTAAATATTGAGACAAGGTTTATAAAAAGAAAGAAACATTCTTTGGTGGTTACCAGGGTTGGGAGGGGAAGTGAAGGAAAATCACTAACTAGAGAGTAGACACGTAATAACTTGAGTCAAGTTAAGAAATAGGTGAGTAGAACATGACCAAGGCAAATGAAGACACTGCTAGTTGCATAAGGATAAAAGACAACAAAGGTAAAAACTATTACATACACAATCCTGCAATGACAGGAATAACAAACAATAATCTGTGGGTACACATATAAATAGACCTGCAAGCTGAACAGATGTGGGAAGACAGCCAAGAATATATGTGGTATTTATTGAAAAAAACCAAACTCACTGCCATCAAATTGATTCCACTCATAGTGACCCTCATTGGGTTTCCAAGGCTGTAAATCTTTATGGAGATAAATGCTCTATCTTTTTCCTGTGAAGCAGCTGATAGGTTTAAACTACTGATCTTCTGGTTAGCCTCCAAATGCCTGAACCATTACACTTCCTATATGTAGTATGATAAAGGGTATTTCTACATTAGTATTCGTATGTGCCACAAATATATCCATGGCTATATGGAGAACTTAGGAGCTCTGATGGTTATAGCACTGGGCTGTTAACCAAAAGGTTGGCGGTTAGGACCTGCCAGCTCCTCCATGGGAAAAAGATAAGGCAGTCTGCTTCCATAAATATTTATACCCTGGAAACCTATAGGACAGTTCTACTGTATCCTATAGGGTCTCTATGAATCTGAACCGATTCAATGGCAGTGGGTTTGGTTTGGTTTATAGATCATATGGGAGGCAAAGTTCTAAAAACTTATTAGTCGTAACCAAATACCTTGAGGGAATGACTGATTGGGCTTTGGGACTTATTATCACAGTATAGTGGGACAACTAGGTCAATGGGCATAACATAGTCCAAAAAGAAAATATTCTACATCCTACTTCAGTGACTAGTGACTGGGGTCTTCAAACCTTGCGAACAGTCATCTAAGATTGGTTTCTCATTGTGGTGGAGCAAAGAAGTATGAAGAAAATCAAAGATTTGGAGAAAAAATTAGACCAAAGTACTAATGGACTACATGAACCACAGCCTCCACTCCCTGGAGACTGGAATAACTAGATGATGCCTAGCTCCCACTAATGACCACTCTGATCAGAATCACAATACGAGGTCCTGAACAAAGTGGGAAAGAAAAAAAAGTAGAACAAAATTCAAAATCACAAAAAAGATCAGACTTACTGGTCTGATAGACATGTGGACACCCTCAGACTGTTACCCTGAGACACCCTGTAAGCGTGGAACAGAAACCATCCCCAGGGATCAACTTTCAGCCAAACAATGTTGTTGTTGTTGTTGTTGTTGTTATATGTCGTCGAGTTGGACCCGACTCATAGAGACCCTCCTTGGGTTTCCGTGGCAGTATCACTACGGAAGTAGATTGCCCCATCTTCCTTCTGAGGAGTGGCTTGTGGGTTTGAACCACCACCCTTCTGGTTAGCAGTCAAGTGCCTTAGGCACTATGGTACCAGAGCTCCCACCTAACCAAACAATAGACAGGCCTAAAAAGTAACAATAATATCAGGAAGGAATGTAATTCGCAGAACTATCAGCCAGGTAAGACTAAAGGAACAGCTTTTGCTCAAAAACAGAGCTCACAAGGCAGAAGAGGCAGGAAAGGACAAATGGAAATGGGGAACACAGGGAGTCTGTGGGAAGAATGCTGTTACATTGTGGGGACTGCAATCAGTATCACAAAACAAAATATGAATTGTTGATTGGAAAGCTAGTTTGCTCTGTAAACTTTCACCTAAACCAAAATAAAGAGTTAAAAAAAAACTTCTATTGCTGTCTGTAGTCAGATGGTATATTTCTTAATTATTCTTTTTATCCATTTGAACATACAGACTGCTTTCTCAAGCAACAGAAGGAATCTCCTAGCCTTGACTCAGAATCTGAATATACCATTTCCATATGCTTTAGCATAATTCATCTAAGCAGTTTAAGCAGAATCATTTCAGCCAGTTTCATTTGCAGATTTGGCACTAAACATACAATAGGGAAGAAGGTTGATATGAAAATGTGATATGGGAGAATCTATGAATAGTTTATGGAATATTATGAAATCTAGAAAATAGAGTGATCTAGTTGATAGTTCTTTTGGCAACAAAATTCCCACAGCCCTCACATTACCATTTGGCAAAAATCGTCATTGGCAGTATTAGCATTTCAGTGACAATATTGCGTGTAAATTAGACCTGTATTATAATGTTGAAGAAAAGTGATTTCAAATATAAATTATGATTCAGTTTTATATCATTGTGAATCTGTCCAAAAATACTGGATATCAAGGGAAAAAAAGTGTTCTTAAATTTCATAAATCACGATGGCTTAATCACTATGATTACTTATTCTAACATTTTTGTAGCAATAATTGTGGCAGAGTTGCAGGATACATAAAAAAGGACTCTGTGACTTTCTCAGTCAAGGATTGTGATGACTGATGAAATAAGTCAGAATAGTCAAACTAGAGGAAAGCCTCTGTAACTGGTGTATTAGGCAGGATTTCTATACATTTATAAGGGTATTCATATTCACACTACAAGCTCCTGAAGCACTATCTGAATTAAGGAAATACTAAATTATTTATAATTAAGGAATTAACTACTCATTGTGTTCTAACTCTTTTATAATTAGTAACCCATGTACAACATCGTGTGTTAACCAGAATATTTGATTATTGAACATCCATTTCATGATCACTGGATAGGTGAAACAAAAATTATATTAAAATTGCAGTGACTATATTATAGAACTAGGTTTATTGCAATTCACAGAAGAACATTTCTACCATCAACACTAATATCTACATATTTTGTGGTAAGAATAAATAATATTGTTCTAAACAGAAGTAGCAAGGTTTAGAATATTTTATATTTAAGTTAGTATTAAATCAAAGATCTTTCATCAAATAATGAATTTTATTGTGATTACTGAATCACTATGAAAGCTTTTATAGATTCGTAGACTCTGCAATACTGAACACACAGTTTGAATCTGTGTAATGTGGGAAGTAGGGTGAATTTTGAAGAAAGACAGGGGTCGATCTTAATAAGATATATGTAATTTATTTACTGTCAATACCACTGTTTTGATTTCCCATTGTGTATAGCTCTTGCATAAATAATGGAATATATTAGCTCTTATTTCTCCATCTTAACAATTATAGCTTTTCTATATACTTGCAGTGTAGCAATAAGTTATCGAGAAACTGCTCAACCAATTTTCATTTTTGAAAAAGTTGCTTACAACTTTGTTCATAAACAGTTTTTTTCCCCTCGTCTTTAGGAGTAGTTTCTTTGTAGTGAAAGGCTTCCTTCCACTTCTGGCTTATTTTTAAAACATCTTTTGCTATTTGTTTTGAAGCCTACCATTGGCTAGCAGGTGGGCGGTTGTGGGGGAAGAGTGATGAGGAGATGTGGGTTGGTAGAAGAAGCATATAAGCTATAAAAATTGTACCTTTAAAGCACTTCTCTTTAACTAAAATGTTGCAAAACTCAGCCTTTAGCTTTTAATGCCAACAACCCTTGTGTAAGTCACAGCATGCCTGACAGCAGGAACTCCTTGCTAGGTTTCTTTTTTCATGTATTTCCGGGAGTCTCAAGGACACTTACCTTTGTCGCACTACTGTAGGAATTGTCTCTTGCCGGTAGAGTGAATTCCCTCACCCAGGATGCCGTTCCTCCACCTGTAAATTGCTCCTCCAGGTGTGGACACAAGCTACCTTTTTGACTCTGAGCATACCTAAATCTAGGATTTACCATACAGCAGTACTTTGGAAAATGCCAGACACAGGCAGAAATGATTCAACTCAATACTAGATGCAGCTGCCCTCAGGCTCCATAAGAGAAGACTCTTGGTCTCTTGCTGAGTAGTTCTTGGTCTCTTGCTACTTAGTTTCTTGCCATGTTTGATGGAATAATTTATCTCCTCAGTACAAGTACCTTTCTTTCTTTTCTTTTCACATAAGTTGGATCCTATGTATTTGTCCTCTTGTGATTAACTTCATGAATCTTTAACCAGATCATTCCCATTAAGTGTTATGCCCATCTAACACCACCTGCCCCAAAACCTACTGCTGTTTAGTTGATACTGACTCATAATGATCCTATATGAAAAATTAAACAGTCTATAACTAAAAATGGAATTAGTTTATTAACTCTACTGATAGGATTTCCAAGGCTGTACATTTTTATGAAAGCAGACTGCTAAATCTTTCTCCACACATCTTTCTTCCATGGAGTTGCTAATGCGTTTGAACCACCTACCTTTTAGTTACCAGTTGGGCTCTTAACCATTGGATTACCAGTGGTGCTCAGCTCTCCAGCCCTACCATTACTAATATGCCAAAGCTAAGCAGAAAAATAAAAGAGCCTATGTCATCATACTCCTGTGCAGTTAACAGCCCAGCTTTAAGTTTAAAGACAGTGAGAATTCCTGAGCTACAGAGATGTAAGTTCATGAAGAAAGGAAGATAGTTTTTAATATACATGTATATATATATTAGTATGCAAAACAGTTTTCTCCTAGATATTATAATACATTTATATAACCAAAAGCCTTGCTAAATTTCCCTTTATATCAAAGTAGCATTTTGCCCTCAAATAATTCAAAATGCAACCTGGAAAAAAAAGAAAAACTGTTTTTTAAAAAGTATATTCTATCCTCACTCCACCTGTTAAAATTGGAGACTATTTAATGCTCGAAAATCCTGTTTTATGTAGAGAACATGAATTGAAGAGGACACATTTCAGTTATTTTAATTATTAAGTTTATATGATCATTGAGCACAAACTTTGTGTGCAACACTGTGTACATCCACTCTCTGTCTGAAGATGTGATGCAGTTATATGAATAATTTGGAACTAATTATGTATGTCCTGTAACTCTATGTTAATTCAATTCAGTTATCATTAGCTGACTATTCATCTCACACCAGCCTATGCTAGCTACTATGAAAAATACAAGACATTTAAAAGAAAGGTTTCCAGTTTTTCAAGAACCTATGGTTTAATTGGATAGAAACATGTGCATGAAACAGTTGAAGGTGGTTTGTAAAGTAATAATAAACCAATGTAATATAACACTTGCATTCTTGAACACTATAGATATTATGATAAATGAAAGTTTGAATATGGAATTAGTTTACTGAGAAATTATAGAAACTGGCTTGACTGATAAGACTTTTCAGTTGTAGTAGAATATTCCTGAAAGAAAGATGTCATGCTTGATAAGGTGGAGGGTGATGAAAGAGGGGAAGGCCTTCAACGAGATGGATTGACACAGTGGCTGCGACAACGGGCTCAAGTATAGCAGGGATCATGGAGCTGGAGCAGGATCGGGCGGTGTT
Source organism: Orycteropus afer afer (assembly GCF_000298275.1). Lineage (NCBI taxonomy): Eukaryota > Metazoa > Chordata > Mammalia > Tubulidentata > Orycteropodidae > Orycteropus > Orycteropus afer. The sequence goes on from NW_006921720.1 coordinate 548,106, forward strand.
TCATTCTGCTGTTCCCTGGGGTCGTTATGAGTCGACTCGACGGCACTTAACAAGTTCAGTTTGTGTGTCAACTTGGCTGGGCCTGGTTGAGTGGCTGGGCAACTGGATATAGTATTCCCCATAATGAGACTGGTAATCAACTCCATGGTGGAATCTACTGTGAGGAGCTGAGTAGCTGCCTTAGGGAATGTGGCCTGCTTCCTCTCTATAAGTAGAAACCTTGGGGGATGGTCTCTATCTTATGGCACCTTAAACCCTGCATGTAGCCCTGTTGTTGTTCAACAGCCTGCCATGCTCTGGCGACCTTGGGACTTATAATGAGCTTGAATTAATGGCCTGCCATGTGATTTGGTCATATCGGGACTGTGCCTTGTTACTTGTCATCCTTGGGCTTGGCAACCTCAGCAGCCAGCAGCGATCTGAGTGAAGAAAAGCCTCTTGCTTCAGTAGTCCGGGAGCTGGAGGCAGAGCTGAAGCCCAAGGCTGAGGGGCTTTCACCCAGGCCCTAAAGCCTGGCACTTTGAACTTGAACTTAAAGCCTCCAAACTGTAAGAGAATAAACTCCTGTCATTAAGGCCATCCCATTTGTGGTATATTCTTGTCAGAGCGGCACTAGGTAACCAGAACATATAGTGTCATACCTTAGCAGGTCTCAGAAATACATAGGCTGAATAATGAGAAATTTTTTTAATGAGATTATGCATCCATTTGATAGACACTCTTATTTGTTATGCTCCACATAGTGGAATGCCTTTGCGTAGTCAATAAAACACAAGTAGACATCTTTCTGGTTTTCTTTTCTTTCAGCTAAGAGTCATCTGACATCAGCAATGATATCCCTCATTCCACATCCTCTTCTGAATCCAGCATGCATTTCTGGAAGTTCCCTGTCAATATGCTGTTGCAACCATTTTTTAATTATCTTCAGCAAAATTTTATTTGAATGTGATATTAATGATATTGTTTGATAATTTCAACATTCTGTTGGATCACCTTTCTTAGGAATGGGCACAAATTCCAATCTCTGCCAGTAGTTTGGGCAGGTAGCTGTCTTCTAAATTTCCTGGCATAGATAAGTAAGTGCAGCCAATGCTGCATTCATGTGCTGAAATGTCTCAGTGGCTCATCAATTCCTGAAGGTTTCTTTTTCACCAATTCCTTCTGTGCAGCTTGAACTTCTTCCTTCAATGCCATTTGTTCTTAATCGTGTGCTACCTCCTGAAATGACTGAACATTGGCCAATTCTTTCTTGTGCAGGGACTCTGTATATTCCTTCCATCTTATTTGGATCCTTCCTACATCATTCACTATTTTGCCCACAGGATCTTTCAATACTGCAACTCGAGGCTTCAACTTTTTCTTCAAATTGCTTGGTTAATACATACAAAATGTGCTTATAAATCTGGCATGAACTTGCAAAATATTTCAGAGATAGAAGAAGTTAGAACTAGACTAACTTCAAAGAATCAAGAAAGTTTTGGTCCATAAGAATGGATTTAGCCCTGAAAATCATTAAAAAGTTTTTGATAGGAAGGAAAGGAGATATGTTCAATTTTAACAGAAATGACATTTGAGGTAGGACAAATGAAACAGAGTACCTATGGAAGATGATAATGGTAAGAGTCTAAAGGATGACATAAATAATCAGGGATTTCTTTAAAAATGAAATTATGGAAAAAGACACCATGATAGATGATAAGGATAGAGTATAGTAAACAGAAGTTTTGCACTAAAATATTGATAACAATGAAAGATTTTGCCTTCTAAGTATTTACAAAATTTATGCACATATTCACTATAGGAGATTTATTAGAAATTCTTTCAACACAATTGGACTTGAGATGAGTTTTTAAGGAAGAGTAGGAGAGAAAGTGGAAAAGGGAGGTGAGGAAATTACCTAGGTTCCCTGGGTGCCTGCAGTTGCATAACACCAGAAAATTTGTGCAAGAGAGTACTAGGACATTAGATTGGAAATGTAACAAAGTAATTCAGAATTCATCTTTCCAGCAGGGGAAGTTTATGAAATGTTTAAAAATATAAGTGTGATGTGAAAACAGTTGTTTTGGGGAGATATGACTAGAGTCAAATTATTTGACTGGAGGGTACAAACTGAAGGCAGGCAAACTAGATCCCACATAACTATAATAATCTAGGTGAGTTAATGAGTCTTCCTCCAATCCTCATAACACCTTCTTCTTTATATAGTCCAACTTAAAGTAACTTGGGGATCTATAAAGGTTATATTATTTGTCTAACAGGTGGAAATGTGAAATAAATATCAATTCAAATGGTGTGTAAGTTCTATAAAAGAGAGGGGTTTGTAAGGAAAGAACATAGTGTTTGTGGCTTGAGTCACTCATGTAGTGAGGAAGCAAGTGGTGGCTAGAAAACAGAGATTAAACCAAGAATAAAAATTTACAAACTGCTTTCAAGTGAAATGCCCATTTAAGTCTCATATTAATCATGATTTAGGCAAGACAGACAATGTTTTCCCCTTGTTATATTAGGAAAACGAAACTTTGGTAGTCTCTGAACATTTTTCTTGCTTACCAGTCATCTGATTGAAATGAATTGGCATCAAGTTGATTTTGACTCGTGGCAACCCCATGTGTGTCAAAGTAGAACTATGCCTCCTCAGGTTTTCAATGGCTGGTTCCTTGGAAGTAGATTGTCAGAGTTTTATTCTGAGGTTATTCTGGATGCATTTGAGCTGCCAACTTTTTGGCTAGCAGCTGAGCACCTTAAATGTTTAGAGATGGGGAATCTTACAGACCAAGAAGTCAGAGAAGAAAGGAGTATGGATAAAGCTATCACCAACTATAACAGAGAACCAAGAAGTTGGAAGAGAGAGTCCATCGTCTCTCTCCTTTTATTCTCATAGAATGCTGTACGTGTATCTACTGTACTATTAATATCTTGGTATTGACTCTTTTTTATCTATGCTGGTGAACTCTGGATGAGTGCAGTTTATCTTAATTGTTTTTTCTTCTCAGCATTTAACATAGCATCTGGGAGGCACTCTATATATTTTTATTGAATGCTCACTATCTGCAAGGTACTATTTGAGGAGAACTGGAGACTATGAAGTATAGAAAATAGAAAATATAGTTTCTGGATTCAAATAACTCATAAACTAAGTAAACTAAGTAAAGTTATGAGTGAAAACTCATAACTAAGTAAATCTAAATGAGACTGTTCATTTAATAAAAGTGCTTATATTTGTAGGTTGTGTGTGAAGGGTAAGAATCCAAGAGGAATTTGAAAAAAAATATCATTCATGTAGGTGATGCTAAGCACATGGATACACTATCTGAGAATTCAAAGAAAGAGAAGAGGACTGAGGAATATGCCTTGAGCAACATTCTTCAATGCCAGGAGCTGTGGCATACAAGAGGAAGGAGACATGGAGTGATATCATGAGCATGAAAAATCAGTCAAAGAAACAAAGAATTGAAGAGGTTGGAAAAAACTTAGGTAGATTATAGTAAGTAGTATCAGATGGAAAGATAGTTCTTGAAATATGGAATGCATACAAGTCTGTATTAGTTTATGTGTGTGTATTTGAGTGTATTTATGATTGAGCAGATGTATAAATACAATTGTATTTGACACAAAGATATGGGAACAGAAGCTAGCTGAAGGCACTAAAGAGAGTACAACTGAGAGTAATAGGGACAGATAAATCTTTGGGGTAGAGGCTTTATTTTCCTTCAAGTTATTTGTTGATATCATTATATTTAAAGATATAAAAGAAGGAGCCAGGCAAGGAAGATAGCAAAATGCCACTATTGGTGAGGATGATGAGTAAATGGACACTTAAGGAGTAAGAGGTGAGGGTCTGGTGTCAAGGCAGTTTTGGCCTCACTGAGTAGGAAGAGGTGCCTCTATTTTGTGACAGTAGAGAGAAGAACAAGAATGAGTAAGGATAGTGACTGACGTGGGGAGCAGCTCTAGGAATGAACTCACAATAGACTGGGTGGTCTGCTTAGACTTTTCTTGGAGAATTAGGAGGTAAGGCCACCTTCTGAGAATGAGGTTGATGTGGACTTGAAAGAGAGAAAGGTCAGATGAGAACAGCTACTCTGTGGGAGGAGATCAATACAAGATGAAAAAAGATGATGGAAATTTGAAGGAGGCCAAAGATCAGCACAAGGAAAATTGAACATTCAGTATCTGAAGGTAGGAAGAAAGAAACCACAGGGGGAAAAGATTCAAAATATTTATGATAGAAGAGAGAAGAGTGGGAGCTAATGCCTTAGTTGACAGGAAGTGGAAAGGACACAGACACAGGGGAGATGTTTTCTCAAGAGTTTAACTCAGGACATTTGCTTTGTAACACTGTGCCTAAGACTTGACATTTTCTGATAAGTGCCATTTTGTTGTTTTGCGTCAATCTTCTGATATAGCTATAGTGCAATTGTGTATCTTTACCCTAAAATCCCTTTTTTTTTTTTTTCAAAAACATACTTATTTAAGGAAGATAATTCTCAAGTAGAGTCTAAACCTTTCTGCCTTTTTCAAGGAACTGTTAGAAAGATCTTTTAAAAAATATTGATGTATGTTGTTCTCTAAGTCTTGAGTTTCGATTAACGGGCATGTTTCTGCTTCCTTCTCCTGCTGGCTAACTCAGCTCTGGGAAATCTCTTCAGGTCAAATTAAGGGTAGAGGACAGAGTACTAATGCTCCAGGAAACAGCTGTATATAACTTCCATTTAAATGCCACCAATGAAAAAATTGCTATGGTTTAATTTAAAGCATTTTGTTAAGGAGAGAGTTACTTTATAATTGAATAACACTGCTTCCTTCCTATCTACCCCATGGGTACGAGAGTTAAGAACTAAAACAATTTAATGAGATAATATTTCAAGTGCATACAGTACTTCCTTCCCATACACAGAGCATTTTAAATCCAAGGGGAATTGTGTGCACAGAGGCAATATAGAAAGCTAGGCTGTGGAATAAAGCACTTGCCTAAATAAAAACACAGAACAGCAAAGAAAAGGACAGGTTCTTTGATTTTGAAACCCTTTTGAGATGAATGGCAATGGATTATTTTCCTCTACTGCAGGTGCTCCCTCTGCTGCAGGCCATACTCAATACCACAGAATCCCTCAGGGTATATACTGGCTTCCTGTGCTACACAGAGACCAGATGGGAGCTTGGGGTGGTTTTGTTTATCGTATGGCTTCTAATGATAGGGGAAGTTGCTGCAAGGAACACAGACTTTAATTGCAAACCCCTCGGTATTCTAATCATTGCAGATATACTGCCTCTGAACATAATACATTTTTACATCCACAAAATGATGAAAACTTTTCAGGGATGGTGTTTCTCAAGGTATGATAATAGACATTTAATCAATAACCTGTGGCTTCTATTTGCTAAATACCATGGAACATTCCGCTGAGTTCTCCATTTTTCCTACCTGTGGTATTCCTTCATTTCCCTCAAAACGGCTCTTCTCACACCTTCACACTCCGTTCCCTATATTCCATATTCTTGTTTCTTTGTGAAGTTAGAAACCATTTGTTGAGAATTACTTCAACTTCTCTAGCTTAATTATAAATTTCTGTATATTCCTCCCTCTCTTTCCTTCTATTCTTTATCAGGAAATGTACCTTAATCCCTTTCTGAGTATAATCTTTTTTAACTAGAACCTTTCTATGAATTTAAGATTGTGGTTCTCCAGTTGTCCAGATATGTGAGCATTGTTGTTGTTATAGGTGTCATTGGTTTTATTTTGACTCATAGAGATCTGTGTGATAGCATCCAACTGCTATATAGTGCTTTCATAGCTGTAATCTTTACAAAAGCAGATCACTAGGTCTTTCTCCTGTGGAGCCACTCAAAAAAACCAAACTCACTGCTCTCGAGTCATTTCCAACTCAAAGCAGCCCATCCTTGGGTTTCCAAGGTGGTATCTCTATGGAAGTAGATTGCCCAATTTTCCTTTCCGAGGAGTGGCTGGTGAGTTTGAACTGCCAGCCTTCTGGTTAGCAGTCAAATGCCTTAGTCACCACTTGGAGTGCTCAAATTACTATCATTCTGGTTATCAGCCAAGTGCTTAACCATTGTGCCATTAGGGCTCCTAGTGTTAGCAGTGTCTATCCTGAATTCCTTATTGTCATGCTTTGCTTACCACCTGACACCCCCATCAACTCTATATGGACTCTTTCTGTAGTTTGAAAATAAATTATTTCATTTTTGGACACTGTAGGTTTTTTTTTTTTTCTCCTCCTTTTGTTTTGCCCAGCTGAACCTCTGATCGATGCCTGTACCTTGGCAGTTTTCTTTTTTCTACTCCATTGATTGGTTGGACTAATTTTGGTCTATGTGTCATTTTATGCTAGAGCATTGGTTTGAAGGGAACTCTGGTGGTGTAGTGTGTAAGGCATTTGACTGGTAACCAGAAGGCTGGAAGTTCAAACCCACCAGCCACTCCTCAGAAGGAAGGTTGGGCAATCTACTTCCATAGTGATACCACCTCGGAAAACCAAGGAGGGTTCACTATAAACCAGATCCGACTCCACAGCAATAAGTTTGGTTTGTTTTTGTGTTATTGATTTGAAAATAAAATGCCTTCAGCCTTTCCATCTTCAGTTTTGATTAACTTATCTACCAGTGCTTTTACTAACATGAGTTTCATTTCTCCAGAAGACACTTGAGTCTTCCCTATCCTAATAAGTAAAATAAATAAATAAAAATAAAAACTTTCCTGTAATCTTGCTTTCTTCTCTCAAATCATTATCCTGTGTCTCTTTGTCTCCCTGGAAAATTACTGAAGGCTCATGATCCTTACCATTTCTTCTGCCTCACATCAATGTTTCATTCCATTACTGTCTGGCTTCCATGGTTAACACTTATGGAAGTTGTTCTCTGATATCACCAGTGACCTTTAAAATTTTTGAGTTCAGTGATCTACTCCACTCCTGACTCTACTTAAATGTTGATCATGAACTCCTCATAAATAGTCATTTTAAAGTATCACTAAAGGGAAGCCACATGGTGGAAGTCTAAAAATACATGGGCTTTGAAACCTCTGATAATATGTGAACCTAACCAAACACCAAAACCAAACTCACTGTCATTGAGTCGATTCTGACTCATAATGACCCCCTTTGGGTTTCTGAGGTGGTAAATCTTTACAACAGTAGATTGCCCAGTCATCCTTCCATGGAGTTTGACCCTAAGGAATTATTTTATTCTTCTAACACTCAGTTATTCATTTCTGGAGGATAATTTGTCCCTCACTCAAAAAAACCAAAACCACTGCCATCGAGTCAATTCCAACTCATAGTGACCTTCATTGCGTTTCCTAGGTGGTAAGTCTTTATGAAAGTAGATTGCCTCATCTTTCTTCTGTGGAGTGGCTGGTGGGTTTATAACTGCTAGCCTTAGGCACTGTACCACCAGAGCTCCTAAATTGTCCCTACTTATTTTTTATTAAGATTAGAGGTAAAGATGTTAATATTTAGCAACTTTGGGGTACATATGAAGAACTGGAAAAAAAAAAGTAGATAGTGCACTAGTTACTAATATCACCAACCCCACTATCACCATCATCTCCATTCTCTCCACCACCACCATAACCATTATTATAACCATCATCATCATCAACAACACTGTCATTATTGGATCATCACAGTTCTTTCCAGTCCTATTTTTAATCTCTTTCTCATGGGATTGCATCTGGTTTTGTTCACAGTAACCCAACAATAACAAAAACAGCACTGAAAAATATAATTTCATTGTGTCACTTTCTTCCTAAATATTTCCACTTGTAACTCAGTTCCTCCAAATATGTCATTTATATCATCTGTGATTTTCAGTTTTATGCTAATACATTTCTCTGTACATGCTGTGTTTAAGTCACAACATATCATACACTTTCAATTTCCTGCACGTTAGTTCTTGTCACGTCAGCCAAAAGTGTCATTTCATTATTCTCTATCATGCAGTCCAGCTGAAATATTATTTCCTTGTTTTGAAGTCGTTTTTACAGAGCCCAGTTGAAAATGAATGACTAAATACTCCTCCTGCTGTGTTCATGCAGCACTTTTTACAGCTTGATGGTATTTCTGTTATTTTGCTTTGTGGTATAAGGAGTTGCTTCTGTGTCTATTTCATCACTCTTCTCCCCAGCCTAAAAGCTGCTTGAGGGTAACTGCAGTGTTTCGTTCATTTTTTAATTGCAACCAGCTTTGCACATATAAACCAGCCTGATAGTTTTACATATATATGCATACAAACACATACAGTTTCAAGGACATGTAAATGTAGCAGATGCCTAAAGTATGAAAATGCTAAAAAATGAACTCTTGTTGCCTTGACAATTATGAAAGATCATTCTGCTTAGAGAGAATGATCTGTATAATACCAAAATATTATAAAACAGATAACCTGACAATTTCTTACCTGCTGAGAAAATTATAGATACTGAATTATAGAATATCTGGGTCATTTAAATACATATTTTATAAATAGTTTGTGGCCCATGTTTTGTTATATAGAGTAAATAAATATTCACAGCTACTAAACAAGCATTTATTTTTCCATATATTTCGGGTAATGAAAATAAAATATAACCATTATATTCTGAAATATTTTACGCTCCTTTGCTGTACATTTATCAGTTCAAAAATGATTTACATATCGCTATGAACTCTTTTCTCTGCCTAAAAGATAATTCAGTACACTTGTGTAGCAAAATGTGTGATCTTTATTAACAACATATCTTTGCCAAAATACTTTTGTTTCAACTGTCTGTATTAATTCTGATTCTGGCCTCTTTTCATTATTAATATAGGACCCATGTGTGGAACTTTTGGCCATTGCTTTCCTTACTTTGGAACTTGTTTTACCTTCTCATGTAGCCTAATGGTGATCACATAGTCTTCATATGAAATTGCTTCCTTTACGTCCAAAATATATGCAAGAAATATGTATTTTTTTAATATATGTTCTTTAGGCTCATACACAGCTTGAGTACAGAATTATTTTGTGTTAATGAAAATCCTCTCAGTATGTTAAAAGGACTCATTCTTTCCAGAAAAATCAAATAGACAAGGTCAATTAAAAGGTGAGAAATGAAGACATTGTTGAAGAAAATGGATGTTAATAGCACACATTCTTTTATTAGCATTATCATATATTAAAAATTTTACCTTAAAAAAATCTCATAGGTTTTTGTTCATTAACTACAATACTACCATAATTATTTGAAATTATTTCTTTTATTTCATTTTGGGGACCATTCTATACCTTTGGTTTCATTCTAGTCAATGTGTCCTTAACATGGAAAACTATGTTTAGTTTAATTTGCTAGTTAGGCCCATTCTTTTTTATCTTGATTAAAAGCATAATATATAGGCAAAAGCAATTCAGTATATCTTAACTTTGTATAATTTATGTTACACTCACCATTGTATAATAAAGGTCATTATTAGTTGCAAATGATGTTAGCTCCGTACACCATCAAAGTTGAAAGGAAAATTTTTGGTATATCAGTTATTCCTGAGAATGGTAGACATAAACACACACATACACAAATATACACGCATTTAGGACATTTCTCCCCTAAGGGTAGTTGTCATGTGTTTCAGCATAGAAATTATATTCCTAGTGGTTACTGGGATAGATATTTCTTCTGAATGGAGAAGCTAAAATTCATTAAAAATTAATTAGCAATATATAGGAGGTTAATTTTCCATGTTAACCTCTATTAAAGTGAGATAAATAATTAATAAAGTAACAAAGAATTAGTTTGGATAGAACCAAATAAATGATACTACCAAGTAGAATTTGCTAATACATTTCAAAAGCTCTGAAAGCAAGACAAGGCTAAACCTCAGGTCCAACTCATCTTGCGTTTGGTCAGAAGGAAAACAGCAAACATAATGTCTGCACAACTCTATTAAATAGTGGCTGCTGGCATAGAATCTGGGAAGTACCAGCTGTCCATGCAGGTGGACTGCATCCCTTTCAGTATTCTAGCTAGAGAAAATCATGCCATTTGCCAGCATACATTTTCCCTCAACAAAATGTAACTGGGTATGAATTCTAGCTAGATTCAATGTCCAATTACTGAGCCTACCATAGGACACTATAGTAGCAGCATGTCCAGATCTCTGAATAAATTTGTCAGCCACATTCAACGTGGGATTTAGATATATGGTATGCAGTGGAAATCAAGGGGAAAAATACTCAAATGCTATAATTTATCTTTTTGGTAAACTTATAATTTCTAAAATATATAAGCATTATTGTTAATCATGCTTCTAGCTAAATAGCTTGGTCATTTCTATGCTGAAAAACAAAGTCCATTCTGTTGACCTCCTTCCCTTCTACCTCCTACAGTGTGTGGTCTCATTCCTACTAGGTGATCCTAACAGATAGGACAGCTGCTTACAGCAGTAAACAGCAGCACAATTTCTGCAGTCTCGATTCAGTACCCATGCCATGCTAGGGCAGTGAACGCTCTGTCCTATGTGTCTCTGTTTGAGAGCAGCAGAGAGAAAAGGAGGTAAGAGGTCAGTGGTGGTGGTTCTGGTGGCGCAGTGTGAGTAAGGCATTTATTTGGGTGCTAACCAGAAGTATCATGGCTCAAATCCACCAGCTACTCTATGGGAGGAAGATGAGGTAATCTACTTCTTTAAAGATTTACAGCCTTAGAAACCCTATAGGGGTTGCTCAGAATCAACTTGATGGCAGTGGGTTGGGTTTGGTTTTTGGTAGTGGCAGTTAGGTGCTGTCAAGTCAATTCCAACTCATAGCACCCTATAGAACAGAGTAAAATGGCCTCAGAGTTTCCTAAGCTGTAATTTTTATGGAAGGGATTGCCAGGTCTTTATCCTGTGGAGTCACTGGGTGGGTTAGAACCACTGACCTTTCAGTTAGCAGTCAATGCTTAACCTTTGCACCATTGTTGTGTTAGGTGCTGTGGAGTCATCTCCAACTCATAGCAACCCTATATACATCAGAAAGAAAAACTGCCCTGTCCCATGCAGCTTCACAATCCTTGCTATACCCAAACTCATTGTTGACCTTTCCCTTTTTGTTGACCCTCCACTTTACCAAGTATGAGATCCTTCTCCAGGGAATGGTCCTTTCTGACAGCATGACCAAAGTAGGTGAGACAAAGTGTGGTCATTCTCACTTCCAAGGAGTATTCCAGCTGCACTTCATCCACGACAGATTTGTTAGTACTTTTGGCAGTCCATGATACTTTCAGTATGCTTTGCCAACACCACAACTCAAAAGTGTCAATTCTTTATTCTTCCTTATTCATTGCCCAGCTCTCACATGTATGTGAGGGAATTAATAATACCATGGCTTGGGTTAGATGTGCCTTATTCTTCAAAGTGACATCTTTGCTCCTTCACACTTTAAAGATGTCTTTTGCAGCAGATTTCCCCAGTGCAATATGATATCTGATCTCTTGACTGCTGCTTCCATTGGTCTTGATGGTGTATCCTTATGAAATGAAATCTTTGACAGTGTCAGTCTTTTTTCCATCTGTCATGATGCTGCTTATTGGTTCAGTTTTAAGAATTTTTGTTTTCTTTATGTTGAGCTGTAATCCATGCTGAAGATTGCAGTCTTTAATCATCATTAGTAAGTGCATCAAATTATCTTCACTTTCAGAAAACAAGGTTGTGTCATCTGCAATTGCAGTTGTTAATGAGCATTTCTCCCATCCCAATGTCCTGTTCTTCATGTAGTTCAGGCTCCAGATTATTTTCCCAGCATACAGATTGAATAAGGATTGTGAAAGGATACAACCTTATGCCCATGCTTCCTGATTTTAAACCATGCAGTATACCCTTGTCTTATTCTAATGAGACCCTCTTGGTCTATGTATAGGTTCCTCATGGGCATAATTAAGTGTTCTGGAATTCCCATTATTTGGAATATTATTCATAATTTGTTATGATACACATAGTTGAATGCCTTTGCATGGTCAATAAAACACAGGTAAACATTTTTCTGGTATTCTTTGCTTTCAGCCAAGATCCATTTGACATTAGCAGTGGATTCTTCTGAATCCAGCTTGAATTTCTGAAAGTTCTCTGTCAATATAGTGCTGCAACTGTTTTTGTTTTATTTTCAGCAAAATTTTACTTGCTTGTGACATTAATGATATCGTTTGATAATTTCCTCATTCTGTTGGAATAGACACAAATATGGACCTGTTCCAGTTGGTTGGCTAGGTACCTGCTACCCAAATTTCTTCCATAAGCATGTAAGCATCTCTGGTGTTGCATCTTTTTGCTTAAACATCTCAATGGGTATTCCTTCAATTCCTGGAGCCTTGTTTTTCACCAATTCCTTCAGTGCAGCTTCAACATCTTCCTTCAATATCATTGGTTCTTAATCATATGCTACCTCTTGAAATAGCTGAACTTGGATCAGTTCTTTTTGGTACACTGACTCTGTGTTTTCCTTCCGTCTTTTGCTTCCTGTGTCATTCAATATCTTTTTTTTTTTCCATTGAATCCTTCAATATTGTAACTAGAGGTTTGAATTTTTTCTTCAGTTCTTTTAGCTTGAGAAATGCTAAGTGTGTTCTTCCATTTTTGTTTTCTAACTCCAGGTCTTGGCACATTTCATTTTAATACATTGTCTTCTTAAGCTGCCCTTTGAAATCTTACTTTCAACTCTTTGTTTCATCATTTACTCCATTCACTTTAGTTACTCTCCATTCAAGAGCAAGTTTCAGAGTCTCTTCGAACATCCTCTCTGTCTTTTCTCCCTTTCTTGTCCTTTTAATGACCTTTTGCTTTCGTTATGTATAATGTTTTAAATTTCATCCCACAACTCGTCTGATCTTGGCCATTGGTGTTCAATGCATCAAATCTGTTCTCCAGATTGTCTCTAAATTCAGGTAGAATATAATCATGGTCATGGCTTGGCTCTGGTAGACTTGTTTTAATTTTTTTCTTCACCTTCAACTTGAATTTGCATGTGCAAAATTGATGGTTGGTTCCACAGTCAACTCCTAGCCTTGTTTTGACTGATAATACTAAGCTCCTCATTCATCTCTTTCCACAGATGTAGTTGATATGATTCCTGTGCATTCCATCTGGTGAAATCCTTGTAAATAGCCACCATTTATTTTGTTGAAAAAGGTATATGCAATGAATAAGTCATTGATCTTGCAAAATTCTGTCATGTGATCTCCCGTGTTATTTCTATTACCAAGGCCACAGTTTCCAACTACTGATGGTTCTTTGTTTCCAAGTTTCACATTGCAATCACCAGTAATAATCAATGCATCTTGATTGCTTTTTTGGTAAATTTCAGACTAAAGAAGTTAGTAAAAATTTTCAGTTTCTTCATATTTGGCTTTAGTGGTTGGTGCATAAATTTGAATAATAGTAGTGTTAACTGATCTTTCTTGTAAACATATGGATATTATCCTGTCACTGACAGAGTTGTACTTCAGAATTGATCTTGAAATGTTCTTTTTGATGATGAATGTGACTCCATTCCTCTTCAGTTGGTCATTCCTGGCCTAGTAGACCATATCATTGTCTTATTCAAAGTGGCCAATACCAGTCCATTTCATCTCAGTAATGTCTGGGATATCAATCTTTATCCATTCCATTTTATTTTTGACACCTTCCAATTTTCCTATATTCATACATTTACATTCCATGTTCTGATTATTATTGAATGTTTGCAGCTGTCCCCTCCCATTTTGAGTTGCACCACATCAACAAATGAAGGTCCCAAAAGCTTTATTCCATTCACGTCTTTAAGGTGTACTCTACTTTGAAGATGTAGGTTTTCCCCAGTCATATTTTGAGTGCCTATCAAGCTGAGGGGCTCATCTTTCAGCATTGTATCAGATAGTGTTTCACTGCTGCAAAAACGGCTAGGAGGCCACATGTTCTGACATCCTCTAACCCTACAAGAGGAAGGCAGAATTACCAGCAATAACCCAAGGCCTATTACTGCAAGGCCAGACATACTGCCTCCCTCCAGCCCTTTCACCAACCGTTCCTCCCAAAGCACCCACCACCTCTCTCCTGGGTTTGATAATTCACTGCAGTGGCCACACAGAACTCACAGGTTATAGGATTTATAAGGGAAGCACCAGGCTACAACTCAAGTTCAGGAAAAACGCTCAGTCTCTCTCCCAGCCCACCGTCCCTCAGCCAACAGTTTCTCACAGTCTCTTTCCCAGCAGTGCTGGTCCCTCGGTGTCTCACTCAGCGATGCGTGTCTCTTGCGTCTCTTTCCCAGCAACGCATGTCTCAGGAGCCCGGGTCTCTTTCAGCAGCACGTCTTCCTCAACCAGCAGTCAGAGAGAGAGAGTTCTGTCTCTAGGAGGCCTCCTTTTGAGCCTGGCAGACTGGCCAAACTAGCCAATCACAGCGTCATAACTCTAAGCACCTGAGAGAGAGTGGGAACCTCCCAGAACATTGTTTTGTGCCACTCCCAACAGAAATACTCCAGGTGGGTGACTTTAGCAATCAGAATCTCCTCAGTTGCTAATAGCAATTTCCATCTTGGAGTTTACAAAGACTTATGGGTAGAAAAGCCACACTAAGTAATTTACTACATGGCAACTGCTATTCATAAAATTTTTAGTAGCCACTTTTTTTTCCTCAGAAGTGAATGACCTCATCCTTCTTCTTAATCTGTGTTAGTCTAGAAGCCCCACTGAAATGGATGACTCTGGTGGTATTTGAAATACCCGTAGCATAACTTCCAGCTTCAAAGCAATATGGAAGCCACCACAATATGACAAATTGACAGACAAGTGGTAGAGAGATAATGTATATGAATGTTATATTGCCTAGTGTTTTTATATAAGAATGACAGATTTTCAAGTATAATGATTTCAACCTGACACCAAATTTACAATCTACCTTAATGGTGAGGCATTGTGCTTCTGCAAAGATTAACAACCTTGGAAATCCTATGGAGAAGTTCTACTCTTTCTTACGGGTTGCTTGTGCTAATGCCAGGGGTCACTATGAGTCAGATCTGACTTAACAGCAGTGAGATTTTTTAGTTTAATGGCAGTGGGTTTTTTTTTTTTTTGGATTTTTAATGTAACATATTCCACCTATTTAATATACATAGTTGATAAATTTAAATATTGAAGAGATTGACCATTTCCTTGGATAGTAAAACTGAATAACATGGAAATGTTACTTACTTCCAAATTACTTTATAGATTTAATGCAATATTTTTAAGGTCTTCTTCTTCCTCATTCTCTTTGTACTCCTCTTCTTTTTCAATTCCTTCTCCTTCTTCTTCTCCTTGACTTGTTCCTCTCTTTTGTTCCTCCTCATTGTAGTTCTCATCTTTCCATTCCTCTTCTTAAGATCTTGTGAAAATAATCTAGAATGTATATAGATGTGCCTGCAGATGAAAAATTTTATATACATTTGTAAAAAACTTAATAATGATGAAAAACTTGTTCTACTAAGTGTTAAACCTGACTGTGAACTTACAATTAAATTAGCATAAGTAGCCCCGACTCATAGCGACCCCTCCTTGGGTTTTCAAGGCAGTATCACTACAGAAGTAGGATTGCTTTCTGAGGAGTGGCTAGTGGGTTTGAACCACCAGCCTTCTGGTTAGCAGTCAAGTGCCTTAGGCACTATGCTACCAGAGCTCCTATCTTAATAATAGCATCTGTCATTTACTGAAACCTTATATTCTTTATGTGTCAAGAATGAAAAATGGTTTAATATAATATCACTTTTAATCATCTATGAATTGTATATTATAATTTCCATAATCTTCAGATGAAGAAAAGAGGGCTAAAGATTTTAACTAACTCACTAAACTCAGAGTCATAATTTAAACTTTGGCTTGACTCCATACATTTATTTCAATATACTCTTGTGTATGGTCGTTTAGATTATTTTAATTTAAGAGTGGTAGATTTTGTGCATATGGACCATCATTCGAAAAAACTTTCCTGTCTGTGATATTATTGCTTTTAAATATACCACTGGAACAGAGTTTTGAATTAATTATGCTTCAGAGTTCTTAGTGTTTTGATCCCTGCATTATTATTACTGATCCCTGTATGGTTTTTGTCTTATTTACCTGTGTTTATTAGTCTGATAAGCTTATAATTTTATTTCCATGTGATGCATTGTCCTAAGGTTAAGATTGTACTACTTCATAAAATTGGATACCTTTGCCTGTTTTTCTGAGTCAGAATCAACTCAACTGGAGCAAGTATAGATTTTCTTAGTAGCTCATAATTTAATGAACAAAAATTTTACATTATTTTTGCTTTAATGTGATTGACAGGACTTCTTAGATAAGGCTATTTCAAATATAATTGTGTATGAGTTTATTTTCTTTATTGTTTTAATAAACTAGTTACTTTGTTAACAAATACACTAATTGATGCCAATTAGTAGTGATTTATTTATTTTTTTAACTTCTTCCACACTCTTCTTTAAATACTTGAAAATCACTATTTCCACTTGACACATCTCCAAAAGAGACAAGACATAATGATAGAACTTTCATCTTTTCAGGAAAAAACATTTTGTAGATTACTCATGCAGCAAATGTATAGTATCTGTTAATGATTAATACACAAATCAACCAATGTTGTAGACATCAACTCACAATAAAATCTGGATGAGGAAGAATACTTATTTTTAGTGTAGGCATTTATAATCCCAGAGCTCTGGTGGTACTGTGGTTAAGGAATTGATCTGCTAACCAAAAGGTTGGCAGTTCAAACCCACCAGCTGTTCTGTAGAAGAAAGATTAGGCAGGTCTTTCCATAAAGATTTATAGCCTTGGAAACCCTATGCGGCAGTTCTACTGTGAGCTATAAGGTCACCATGACTTGGAATCAACTCTATGGAAGTGGGTGGTGGTGAGTACATTATAATTCGTGGTTCCTAAGAAAACTGTATCAGCGTACTCTCTTTGTTGTTCTCGTACCCATTTTGAGTACACAAGGTTGTATTTTTTCATGGTAGGGGAAATAAATTTTCTACATATTTTCTATATTCTTCATACCTGTAGATTTCCTTTAAAATAAAACTTGATCATTGAACAACATGGCTTGAACTGCAAGGGTCCACTTATATGCAGATTATTTTTCAAGATATGAATAATAGAAAAAATTCAAGAGCATAGACAGCACACCAGAGGAATTAACAGAAGATGACATGATGGAGATGTGTGCTTCTGAACCAGTACCAGACCATGAGGGAGAAGACGTAGAAGAAGCAGTGCCAGAAAACAAATTGACATTAGACAATCTGGCAGAAGGATTCTGATTATTTAGGACTGCTTTTTACTTCTTTTATAATAGGGATCTTTCCTATGAAATGGACTCTGAAATTAAAACAAATGGTGGAAGAAGGATTGGTACCCTAGAAACATTTTAGAGAAATAAAAAAGGAAAAATGTCAGACAGAAATTGCAAAGTATTTCTGTAAATTTACACAGAGTGTGCATGCCTCCCACCTCCCCTTCCACCTCCTCTGCCTCTTTTTGTGTCTGCCAGCCCAGAGACAGCACAACAAACTCCTCCTTTTCCTCCTCCTCTGCAGCCTACTCAAAGAAAATGAAGATGAAGAACTTTATGATGATTGACTTCTGCTTAATGAATAGTAAATAATCAGCATTCAGTACAGTTAATAAACTTACCTGTTGTCTAGGTGTGTGAATATCTTTGTGTGGAAATCTAATAACTGTAAAGCAAGAGCTATGTTAATTGACTATTATTAGTAAGGCTTCTGGTCAACAGTAGGCTATTAGTGGTTAAGTTTTTGTGTGCTCAAAAATTATAAGTGGTTTCTTGACTGCATAGGAGTCAGCAACCCTAACCTTAACCTTACATTGTTCAAGGGTCAACTGTATACAATTTCTGCTTTATAAACAAATAGCAAATGTTGTCATTGTTGTTAGGTGCCGTTGAGTCATCTCCGACTTACAGAGACCCTAAGTACAGCAGAGCGAAACATTGCCCGGTCCTGTGCCAGCCTCGCGATTCTTGCTATACCTGAGCCCATCGTTGCAGCCACTGTGTCAACCCATCTCACTGAGGGCCTTCCCTTTCTTTGTTGACCCTCTACTTTACCAAGCATGATATCCTTCTCCAGGGAACAGTCCCTTCTGACAACATGACCAAAGTAGGTGAGACAGAGTCTGGCCATTCTCACTTCCAAGGAGCATTCCAGCTGCATTTCTTCCAGGACAGATTTTTTTAGCAGTCCATGGTTCTCTTAGCATTCTTCTCCAACACCACAACTCAAAAGCATCAGTTCTTCTTCGGTCTTCCTTATTCATTCTCCAGCTGTCACATGCGTAAGAGGCAGTTGGAAAATACTATGGCTTGGGTTAGGTACACCTTAGTCTTCAAGGAGACATCTTTGCTCTTCAGCACTTGAAAGAGGTCTTTTGCAGCAGTTTGTCTAATGCAATAAATCATCTGATGTCTTGACTGCTGCTTCCATTGGTGTTGATTGTAGAACCAAGTAATATGAAGTCCTTGGCAAGTTCAATGTTTTCTCCATACATCATCAAGCTGTTTATTGGATCATAGTGAGGAGTTTTGTTTTCTTTATATTGAGGTGTAATCCATACTGCAGACTGTAGTCTTTCATCAGTAAGTGCCTTAAGTCACCCTCACTTTTGAGCAAGCAAAGTTGTGTCATCTGTGTATCGCAGGTTGTTAACGACATTAACAAATAGCAAATAGTATAGTATAATCCCTTATTTTAAAAATAAAAAAAAATATTTATTTATTTATTTTTTTTATTAGGATTTGGGTGAAGATTTACAGAGTAAATTCACTTTTCATACAGCAGTTCACATACACTTTGTCTCATGTCATTGACCAAAATTTACAATGCAGCAGCTCCCCTCCCACTTCCTCCCCATAGTTACCTCCTCCCAGTGTCCATCCCTTCATACTCTTCTGCACCCCTGAGCTATCTCCCTGTGCATAAGCAGCCCTTCCTTCTCCATGAAAAATGAGTTTTTTAAAATTAAAAAAATAAAATTATCTTTCTACTATTGAAAGCTATAATAAAATATCAGGGCTGTTATATTTTATATATCAATGCATATTAAGTATTGGCATTAAAAAGTGAAAAAATAAAATTGGAGCATTTTTGTAAATATAGCAGTTCTGTCATGACCCGTATCATTGAAGAAGAGAATCTGCATTAAAATCTCATTCGTGTTATATTTTAGGATATCTTCTTCACACTGAAATTCTTTCATCTGGAGATATAGCTGATTTTTCCACAATATCTTAAATAATTTATTTCAGTTACTTTCTGTAAATATATTTTTGGTTAGAGAATGCAAAAATAGATACAGCTCTATATTGGATTTCACAATGAAAATAAAACACATTTGATTCAACTAAAAAGGAAAGTCCAAAACAAGCCAATATTTTGTCCTATGACACTTATAAGCCTTTGTATATGTAAAGAAAATAAATTAACTTAAAATATGGCAAAAATACATATATAGAGGATATCTGAAAGTCTATTTTAATACTGTAGAATAAAACACCTTAATACATTTAAATTATATTGACAGGCATTTAAATCTACTATAAGCACAGCATTCCTGCTTTTGAAAATAGTAAATATCCAATATTAAGTTTCTCTAAATTTTGTTGAAACAAATGACATGTGAAAATATTTTCTCCTCTATTAGGTAAGTGAAATTCTGAAACAAAATTTTGAAATAGTTTTTATTGAATATATTAAAAGAAAAATAGGTATCAATAGATAAGAACTCATTTCTAAAATCTTTGTCCTCTTACTCAATAGGAGGGAAACTGAGTATTCTGCCAACCGTCATTTTAAGCATAATTAAGAGAATACACTAAATTTTGAATGACTTCCTATTGACATTAACTGCAACTGAATCATAAAAATATATTTCATATCTTTATGCTTTCAATATTTTGAATTACACTCACTGGTTGTCTTCATTTTCAACAGGCAATCATTGTCTTAATCATCCTAATAGTATGAAAAAAAAATTGTGCATATTTTGTTTGTTCTTGTTTTATACACAAATCCTAGTAATTGGATTCTGAGACTCCACTGTCATTTTTCAACCCAGAGCTCTTATTGATTATTTGACCAGGCACTCTGGAAGGAATACATTAGGGGAACAACAGGACAGTCTGATAAGTGGTTGTGAAAACCACTGATGTTGTAATTCTGGTAATGCACATCTCTGTCTTGAGTTATAAGATTATGAATATACAGACCTTCTTCTCTTTACTTTATGTATTACCAGTTGTATTTTTGCCTATTAAGAACATCTGCAACTCAGTATGGACTAAACAAGCAAAGGCAACTAAAATTTTTGAAGGAATATTTAGAAACCGATCTATCTATCTATCTATTTATATGCTCTACAATCTTTAGCACTAGATCTACCAGCAGTGTAGATAAAGTAATTAGTTTTCTTCATTCAGAGAGCTGATTTCTCAAATGGGATGGTGATTATTTGCATGGAAGATTTATGTTCTTTTCTTCCTATCATTCCCACACAACTTCAGTGTAGTTTGAGAAGAATGTAAGAATGTTTGAAAAGACTGTAAGAGTTTGTCCTCACAGTTTGAGAATATAACTACCTTAGCTAGTACTACCATAACAAAAATACCATTAATGGGGTTACTTTAAAGAACAAATTTATTCTCTCAGTTTTGGAAGTAAGATGACCAAATCAGGTCATCAGTTCTAGCCTGAGAAGACCAAATCAGGGCATCAGCTCTTGGCTTCCATGGCAGTCCTTGGGCTATAGACTGTTCCTCACATGGCCTCTCTCTTCCCCGTATGTGTCTCCATGGCTGTTTTCCCTTTTTATAAGACATCATTAAGAAGAGATTAGGTTTAGGGCCAACCCTATTCCTGTATGACTTCATTAAGAGAACAAAAGAAAAGTTCTTTCCAAACAGAGTTACATTCACAGGTACAGGGATTAGGATTTCAAAATATATATTTTGAGGACACAATTCAATCCATAGGAATAATGTAGTGTTATATTTTAGATTACATTTTATTGTAACTAGAATGGCCTTTATCAAATGTCACCAACTCATTAAGTTATAAAGAAGAAGAATTATAAGTAAGTTCCAGAAAGTTGATAAAGGTGGGGCTAGTATTGGAATCTTATGTTGTGATCCCTGAGAATTGGCATGGGTTAGTGGCTTCCTGGGGAGGGCTAAGCCTTTCCTGTAGGTAGACACACCTGCCTATACATCCTTCATTCTTTGCTTTGTGATATTGTGGAATTTACTCAGTTATTGGGCAAATGTATATTTAAAATTTCCTTATTAGGCAAAAATGCTAGCTATTTACTTGAGCTTCCACTTAGTACTGCTAAGAATTGAGACTGAGAATGTGACATGTGACTGGCACATGATTGGTATCAATAAATGGAGTCTTTTCCTCTCAGTCCATGAATCCTAGATAAAAAATCTTTCACTTTCTTTAAGTGAAGAGCACAACCATCAGCGGATTGTAGTAAATTATCTTAATACTTAATTTAAACCTTTACTTTTTATTAGGAAATGTTTCCATTTCCAGATGTCAGATGTTCATGACTTCAAAAACAAACCAGTCAAATTCCGAAAATTCCTTTCTTTTTTCTTAAGAGGTTGAAAGTGAGCAGTAATAAAATTAAATGCTCAAGGTGTGCAAAAATTTGATTCAATTTACTATTTATTAAAATCTATAATGAGTCAGCGACCTTGCTAGCTACTTTAAGGGATATAAATAAGATATGCATGTATGCTAGTATCTGGACTGCATTCTCATTGAAGAGATTTAAATGTATGTAACTGATTATGTTATAAATCCTAATATAATAATCACCATATTCATCCATTCATTCATCAGTATTTATTGAATACCTGCTCTTAGTCAGACACACGTTGTTGTATGTACTGAGAACCTGACAGTGAATGAAACAAAGTCCCTGTGCTTAGTGATCTAAGCAATTCAATAAATAAGTAAACAAGCAAGTTAATATGATGTAGTTTTAATTTATATGAAGAAAATATGGTAGAATGAAGATATAGAGAATGACACGCCTCAAGATGCTATGTCCTATGTTAGTCAGGGTGGCTAAAAAAGGAGTTCCTTCATCACTTTGCATGAGAGTAAAAACTGAATAATGGGGGACCGAGTTGTGTGAATATCATTAAGACCACATTTCCAGAGAGAAAACATAGTAAATGCATATATTTTAAACAATATTATAAAATATTTTATGTAATTAATTTTTAATATAATAGTAATAAAGAACTTTATGTGGCATGGTCTAGGACTATCAAGTAGGCTAATGTAGCTAGAGCTGAGTGAGAGTGAGAGGTGGCAGAGTGATGAGACAGGTTGAGAAATAGCCAGGTGTCTTGGTCACCAAGGATCACGTGAGTCATCATAAATATTTTGAGTTTGATTGTAACTGTTAGGGGAATCCATTGGAGGACTGTAATCAGTAGAATTCTGAGATCAGATTTAATTTAAAAAGAATCACTCTGCTCCTGTGTGAGATATATTCTGTAGGGGAACAAGGATAGAAGTGGAATAGTTAGGCTCTTGCATTGGTCTAAGGAAGAAACATTGTGACATATATAATAAAGTTACAACAAACTGTTAACCTGAGTATTGAATGAGGAGATATTATCTATTCTGGCAGAGAATATTGGGAAGATATATTTATTTATTTATTTATTTGTTTGTTTGTTTGTTTGTTTATTTCCTAGTGACAGCATTTGAAGTAGTAATTGAAGATGGGAAAATGAAAATGCGATAGCTGGATTTCATGTAGGTGTGATGTTATAGATAAAGACAAGAAGTCAACAGTTGTTGTTACATGCCTTTGAGTTGGACCCAATTCATAGCGACACCTCCTTGGGTTTCCGAGGCAGTATCACTACGGAAGTAGATTGCCCAACCTTCCTTCCAAGAGAAGTCAACAGAGTCTGTGATAAATAAATAAATAGACCTTGATGGAGAAAAGGCTGTTTTCTAGGCACAGTTGTGATCAGACTGCCTGGGGTTTTGAGTGCTTGCTAAGGAGTGTGGTCCTCTAAGGGAGTGGGAAGCCATTAACAGCTCTGTTTATTGCTTGTTTCTATTTATAAGCAGAGGACTACTGTGAGAAGAGCTATACCTTAGCAATGGAATATTGCTCCACCTGCACATTGTAGGAAGAATTGGAGTAGGAAAGAACTAAAATCAGGTAAATCAGTTTGGAAACTATAACACTACCCCAGGCAAGTTAGGACTAAGGTTGTAATGGAGAAGACAATGTAAACATTGTAGAAATACAACTGAAAACACTGGGCAATGTAAGGTGAGTACAAGGTGAGTTGGTAAGGCTGAAACATGGGAAAGAATGGAGCTCTTCCAAAGTTTTGAACCTAGGTAAGGGAAGGGGTGGTTATGCAGTAAGGAAGAGAGGGGAAAGAAGGATGGAGAAGCCTGTTTCTGGAGGAATTTCAGATTTAGACCCTGAGGTATTATTGATAGGACACTTTGCTTGAATATCTGGGAGATCCATGAAAATGAGAGCTGAATTTTGGAATAAACCATGAAATTCAAGATACAAATTTGAGAAAGAATTAATTTAGCATTTAAACAGAAAGAAAAAGGTTATCTGAGCCTTGAGGTTTAAAAAGAAAATTTAAAAAAGCCAATAACGGATTACTCTTTGTTACTGTGTGTCATCAAGTTCATTCCAACTCATAGTGAACCTTATGTGACAAAATCAAAATATAAGTGCCCCATAAGGTTTCCTAGGCTGTTGTCTTTTACAAGAGCAGCTCACCTGGTCTTTTTTTCCTGCAGAGAGACTGGTAGGTTCCAACCACCAACTTTTTTGTTAGCAGCTAAACATTTAACCAAACCACCACTAAGCTCACTGCCATGGAGTCAAATTCAACTCATAGTGACCCCTCTATGGTTTTCTGAGGTAGTATCTTTATGGAAGTAGATTACCCAATCTTCCTTCCAAGGAGTGGGCTGGTGGGTTTGAACCTCCAGCTTTCTGGTTAGCAGTCAAATGCCTTGGCACTATGCCACCAGATCTCCAATTCTGAGAGATTTGCTCTTCTGTCTGGGGGAAGGAGTTCTGAGAGAGAAATTTTTTTGAGGCAAGAGGGATTGCAGTTAAATGCATTGACCCATGTCACTTTAGTTTTGTGTATTTCACTATACATAATTTATATTTCAATAAAATGCATTTTTTTTTTTTAAAAGGGGGGGGGATTGTAGTTGTCCAACAATAACTTGGGCAGGAGACAATGAGGTCTATGGAATGGTGAAAGACTTCTGGCTGTGGCCTCAACTGTAAAATGGGGATAAAAAGAACCTTTCCTGTTAGGATGAAATAACATAAGCTCTATAAAACCATAACTTCCATGCTTTCACAAGATACTTGCTCAATAAATAAATAAATAATGCTAGATTTCTCACTTCCACCTACTTCTCACTTCAATTCTAGGCAACATTTCTCAATGGCTCCTGATGTGGATGGCTGATCAACAGGAGTTAAGATGAATGAGGGACCAGACAAGGGCAGCTAGGTCCTTCATGATTTCTTTAACATGGGAGAACCCAATGGGCTGTACCAGGGAAGTGGCTGCCTCCATGCATCAGGAACTACGTGGGAGCCCTCAGGTTTCTGTAGTAACTGGAGATGGCCCTGGGAGTGAGAGCAGGGCAGTGCCTTCTTTCCTGGAGAAGAGAGTAGAGTAAGGCAGGAGCTTCAAATCCTGTGTGCAAACACCCTCCAGACAGACAGCAACTGTCCAGAAAAGTTTTTGATACCATATTTCCTAAAAGTGGCTCCCAATTTGTTTACTTATCCTTGATGGCCAAGATTAAATGAATTAACATTCATTAGGCACTCAAAATAGTGACTGACATAGAGAAGGCATTGTGTAACTGTTTCGAATAAAATAAGTAACCGCGACTTCCTTCTCCTCTGTGATTTCAAAAATAATAGATCAGAATAAAAAGACTCCATTTTGTGCCTTCCATCTTTTACACGCCAAAGTCAGAAACTTGTCTGCTTCATCCATCACTAATTATGACTTAGCCATGAGAAGCTTCCTCTTTTCTCTTCCTCAATTCATGTATAATCCAGACAGCTGGGCTGCTAAAATAATTTTTCTTTTTTAAAAAATACCCACCTGGTTTATTATACATAGATTTTCTTCATGTAGTATTTATTAAATAATAAATTGTCTTTGTCTTGTTTCTGTTTTTAATGGCTTTGTAAATAAGAATTTGAGGGTCATTGTTGACTTGTGCTGTTTCATGTGGCTCAGAATTTTCTTTATATGTTTTAGTGCATACAAACTGCAAACTAAGTCAGGATCCAGAGGTTGTTACTTATAAGACTTTCTATTGCTACTTAGAGCTTCCCTTCCTCACTTCTCGCCATTTATTGAGCAACGCACTGCTTAATAGCACCTCAGTTTTAACTTAGTATGTAAAATTAGGAGGGAAGGGACAGAGTCTTGTCACTTTTATTCCTGATGGGAAACTCTAAGAACCTTAATGCAAGAAATCAGGATATAAAAAAGTACTTGCAAATTTAGTCAATGATGCCCTTTCTTACCCTCTACTCTAGACAACTGAAGAGTGGTTAGGTATAATC
The DNA here is from genome assembly GCF_000298275.1 of Orycteropus afer afer. Classification (NCBI taxonomy): domain Eukaryota; kingdom Metazoa; phylum Chordata; class Mammalia; order Tubulidentata; family Orycteropodidae; genus Orycteropus; species Orycteropus afer. The sequence goes on from NW_006921720.1 coordinate 573,751, forward strand.
ATATAGCATCACCTCCCCAGGGTGGCTGAGGCACCTGAAGTCTGAGGCATGGATAGAGTAGTTGACCTCTCTGGTTTCCTTTCAGCTCCTTGATTCAGTAATTTGAATGCATAATTTCATATGCATTTATTCATAAATATGTGCACCCAGACTCCTTTCTGCTAAATGAACACTCCCACTCTCAAACACTAGAGAGAGAAACCTGTTAACTGACATTTGCAATTTCAGGATGGCATAGTGTGGGAGAGAGAGCTGCCAATCATTTCTGCCAAACTCACTCTCAAGGGAAGTCTCAACGAGGCTAACTCGGTCCAATTAAAAGAAGCAATTATGAGGAATGGAAAGTAAACAAAGCTAAGAAAATTGATATTGCAGATTATGGTGGGAACTCACAGTGAAAGACTGTAGTCCTTCAGTGTCACCTTTGCTTCTAAAGCTATTCATCTACTTTGATTTTCTTGAAGATTTTCACATGAAATAATCAGAAAGAAATCATTATACTTCATTTCATAACGAAGAAAAATTCACGGTAGTGGAAAAATTAAAAAGCTCTTTTCAGAGCTTTAATTAGGTCAAATTTCTACATGGCCTTGGGGTTAGAAAAGATATAAAAAATATTATACTGTGACCCATTTAGCTCCTTGATTATAGAAAATATTGCAAAGCAGTCTGGCAGAACTGTATTTTTTTGCAAGTTTGAATTCGTATTATGTGAAATATATTATGTAAAATCTACTTTTGGGTAATAGGACAATCCTGCTGTTGTAAAATGCAGACTTTGAGAAGTTGCACCTTATTACTTTCCCCTATTTGCAGGAAATTGAAGACAGGGTTTATCAACACTGATATAAAATGGTAAATGTGTGTTCCCATCTCTGAAAGCATAATGATGGAGTATTTTTACCAATGCCAACACACTCTGCCAAGTTAATTGACCTTAATTTACTTGCACAATGATGCAACTGACAAATATCTTTAGACATTAATATTTTTATTATATTCCTAAATAGCACAGTATGCCTGACCCAAAGTTGCAGGAAGAATGTAGAAATATTTTTTTCCTAAATCATGTTCCTGCCCTGAATGTCTCTGAAATTTCATCATGCAAGATCAATTTATATTAGAAAACTAACATACAAACTTTTATTACCTGCCAGTGATAAAAATTATATGTGATAGCAGTCACAGGAGCAAGGTGAAAATCTCTTTGGACACATGGGAAATGATGGCAGATGGCTAACAAAGAAACATCCTCTCCTTTAATACTAGAAAATTGTCAATGGAGTCAAAGGGTATAGAGGGAGTATAATTACTCTCTCTGGCATCTAAGAAAGCTGGTAAATATGCACATGATAAGTTTAACATGTATGCATAAAAAGGATCTGAATCATCTCTCAAGGTACTTAGAGCTGACTATCAACTGAGATGAAAGAAAGTCAAGAGAATTCATATTTAGACATGTACACAGACTCTGCTTCAAAAACATTAAATGGAAAGCTAAGGCCAAATTTTGCTTTAGCTGATGTGTAGAGCATGCTGGACAATGCTATCTTAATAAGCAAAGTAAGGCAAAACCATCCCAATTTAGAAAGTTAGCACATATTTGAAACAATGAACCAACAAAGGTTGTTGATGCCAATGCAGCATCAAGTTTCAGTAGATAAAAGACTACCAGTGTTGATTTTACCCATTCTTCTCTATGAAACTAGTCCCTTATGTTGTCCTGGACTTCACATCAGTCATCCTGAAGTAGATGCCATTTCATTAGCATGACTTAGTGCCAGCAAATGACATGGTGTTGGAGCAGAGCCAGGCTACTGGCCATGAGAGATGTGTTAAAGATTCTGGACAGGATTTCCCTAGGGATCGGGTGAGACCTGTCTAGACTAGTATATGGTGAAGCCTGCTATGAGAGACAGATGGAAAAACGTCATACATCTCATGTTGTTGGGCAAAACTAGGATTTTCAAATCCAATTATCAGTTCAGAAAGACAATACTTTACAGCTTTTTCATGTATATGTATATCATCTCATTTAACTGTACCAGCAGTGTGTTGTCATTCCCATTTCCCAAATGCAAAAGTTGAGGCAATTTTTAGCTATGAAACAGAACCATATTTAGAATGCAAACCAACTCCCAATAATGACTATAACCACAAACTTGAACACATTCTATGTTTTGTAGATTTGTTTTCACTTCTTGCAATGTCATGTAGCAAAGCTTAGGTTAGTCATCAAATTTTTTTTTTTTGTAATTCAGGCAGCTCCAATTGTTTGCTTTTTTTTTTGCAGAACACTTGTGATGAATGTGTACAAAACATGCACACTTCATTTTTTATGGTACCAATCTGCATATTTGTCAGTTTTTCCCATTTCAAAAAATACCAGAATTACATACTTCTGTATCCAAAATATTCGCCCCCAACATTGGCTTTTTCCGTTCTGATGTGGGACTGCCATCTGGTGGAACAGAGAGGGCACTTCTGCTTTGGACTTAACCAAAATTGTGCGTTCATAGTTTCTTAGTTAGGTTTCCAAAGGATCCTAATAACCAGTTGGAACCCTATCTCTGGTTTCAAATGAAAATGAGCCAACTGAAAGAAAGAAGGCAATGATAATGAATTTAGACATTCACTGGGCACTCCAGTTATTATTGTGAGTGGTGAATTAGCAAGACCACATACTCAGTTTTGTTAGGAGTATGACTACCAATGGGAGCTCTGGTGGCGTAATACCCAATGCATTTGACTGCTAACCAGAAGGCTGGTGGCTCAAACCCATCAGCCACTCCTTGGAAGGAAGATTAGGCAATCTACTTCCATGGTGATACTGCCTCAGAAACCCAAGGAGGGGTCACTATGAGTCGGATCTGACTCGGTGGCAGTGAGTTTAGTGAGTTATGAGTACCAGTTACAGTTAATTCAATTCTGATTCATGGTGACCCCTTGTGTGTCAGTGTAGAACTATGCTCCACAGGATTTTCAATGGCACTGATCTTTCAGAAGTAGATTGCCAGACTTTCCTTCTGGGGCACCTCTGGGTGAACTCATACCAGCAACATTTTGATTAATAACTGAGCGCTTAGCATTTTGGGCCACCCAGGGACTCTCAATATTGTTAGTCAAGATTAAATGTATATATATATATGTGTGTGTGTGTGTTTCTGTGTGTGTGAGTGTATACACACATATATATTCTAAATAAAAATATATGTTCACATATACAATTGTCCCTACATGTCCACAGATTCTGCATACATGGATTCAACCAACAACAGGCAGAAAATATTTGAAAAATAAAATGACTCCTAAAAAGCACTTATATGGTCGATGCAATCCCTCAAAGGCTAGGAGGGAACATAAAGTACTCTTTATATAATATTTAAAATGTATTAGGTATTATAAGTGTCCCAAAGTGTCACTATGAGTTGGTTTGGTTTTTTTGGTTTGCTGTTGTTGTTAAGTGCCGTGGACCTGTTTCCAACTCATAGCGACCCCATGCACAGCAGAACGAAACACTGCCCGATCGCGTACCAGCTCCATGATCCCTGCTACACTTGAGCCCATCATCGCAGCCACCATGTCAATCCATCTTGTTGAAGGCCTTCCCCTCTTTCGTCGACCATCCACCCTACCAGGCATGACATCCTTCTCCAGGGAATGGTCCCTTCTGACAACATGACTAAAATAGATGAGACGAAGTCTGGCCATTCTTGCTTCCAAGGAGCATTCCGGGTGCACTTCCTCCAGGACAGATCTGTTAGTTCTTTTAGCAGTCCATGGTACTTTCAGCACTCTTCGCCAGCACCACAACTCAAAAGCATCAACTCTTCTTCAGTCTTCCTTATTCATTGTCCAGCTCTCACATGCATATGAGGCAATTGGAATTATCATGGCTTGTGTCAGGCACACTTTAATCCTCAAGGAGACATCCTTGCTCCTCAGCACTTGGAACAGTTCCTGGTTGACCTTCCCAGTGCTACACATTGTCTAATGTCCTGACTGCTGCTTCCATTGGCATCAATTGTAGAACCAAGCAATGTGAATTCTTTGACAACCTCAATCTTCTCTCCATTTATTGTGATCCTGCTCATTGGTCCAGTTGTGAGGATTTTTGTTTTCTTTAAATTGAGATGTAATCCATACTGCAGACTGTATTCTTCAACCTTCATCAGTAAGTGCTTTAAGTCATCCTCACTTTCAGCAAGCAAAGTTGTATCGTCTGTGTATCTCAGGTTGTTAATGATTCTTCCTCCAATCCTGATGCCACATTTTTCTTCATATAGTCCAGCTTCTCAGATTATTTGCTCAGCATATAGATTGAATAAGTGTGGGAAAAGGATACTACCCTGATGCACTCCCTTCTTGATTTTAAACCATGTAGTGTCCCCTTGTTCCATTCTAACGACAGCCGCCTGGTCAAGGTACAGATTCCTCATGAGTACAATCAAGTGTTCAGGAATTCCCATTCTTCTCAATGTTATCCATAATTTGTCATGATCCACATAATCAAATGCCTTTGCATAGTCAATAAAACACAAGTAAACATCTTTCTGGTATTCTTTGCCTTGAGCCAAGATCCATCTGACAACAGCTATGCTATCCTTTGTTCCACATCCTCTTCTGAATCCAGCTTGCACCTCTGGAAGTTCTCTGTCAATATACTGCTGCAATCGTTTTTGAATTATCCTCAGTAAGATCTTACTTGCGTGCAATATTAATGATATTGTTCTATAATTTCCACATTCTATAGGATCACCTTTCTTTGGAATGGGTACAAATATGGATCTCTTCCAGTCAGTTGGCCAGGTAGCTGTCTTCCAAATCTCTTGGCATAACTGAGTGAGTGCCTCTAATGGGGCACCTGTTTGTTGAAATATCTCAATGGGTATTCTGTCAATTCCCGGAGGCTTGTTCTTCGCCAATTCTTTCATTGCAGCTTTGACTTCCTCCTTCAGTACCATTGGTTCTAGATCATATGCCACCTCCTGAAATGGACGAAGATCGATCAGTTCTTTTTGATACAGTGACTGTGTGTATTCCTGCCATCTTCTCTTGATGTTTCTTGCATCATTCAATATTTTGCCCATAGAATCTCTCAATATTGCAACTTGAGGCTTAAATTTTTCTTCATTTCTTTCAGCTTGAGAAGTGCCGAGTGTGTTCTTCCCTTTTGGTTTTCAGACTCCAGGTCTTTGCACGTTTCATTATAGTAATCGGTTTTGTCTGCTCAAGCAGCTCTTTGAAATCTTTTTGGTTTAGAGATGATTTAAAGTATATGGCAAGATGTGCTTACATGCCATTTTATATGAGACTTAAGCATCCATAGATTTTGGGATGGAAGGGTGGTCCTGGAACCAATCATCCACAGATTCCAAGGGACATATATGTGTGTGTGTACACACACACACTGCATTTTAGTCAACTCTGACTCACAGCAACCCCTCCTTGGGTTTCCAAGGTGGTACCTCTACAGAAGTAGATTGCCCAATCTTCCTTCTGAGGAGTGGCAGGTGGGTTTGAACTGCCAGCTTCCTCTGGTAAGCAGTCAAATACCTTAGGCACTATGGCACCAGAGCTCCTATACACACACACACACAAGTGACTGGAAGAGATCCAGATTTGTAACCATTCCAAAGAAAAGTGATCTCACAGAATATGGAAATTATCGAACAATATCATTAATATCACAAGCAAGTAAAATCTTCCTGAAGATAGTTCAAAAATGGCTACAACAGTATATTGAGAGAGAACATCCAGAAATGCAAGCTGAATTCAGAAGAGGACATGGAATAAGGGATATAATTGCTGATGTCAGATGGATCTTGGCTGAAAGCAAAGAATACCAGAAATATGTTTATTTGTGTTTTATTGACTATGCAAAAGCATTCAATCATGGATCATGACAAATTTTGGATAACATTGGGAAGAATGGGAATTCCAAAACACTTAATTGTGCTCATGAAGAATCTGTACCTAGACCAAGAGGCTGTTGTTCAAAGAGAACAAGGGGATGCTGTATGATTTAAAATCAGGAAAGGAGTGTGTCAGGGTTATATCCTTTTACCATACTTATTCAATCTGTATGCTGAGCAAATAATCCAAGAAGCTGGACTATAAGAAGAGTGTGGCAACAGGATTGGAGGAAGACTCATTAACAACTTGTGATATGCAGATGACACCACTTTGCTTGCTGAAAGTGAAGATGATTTGAAGCACTTACTGATGAAGATTAAAGACTACAGTCTTCAGTGTGGATTATACCTCAACATAAAGAAAATAAAAATCATCACAACTGTACGAATAAGCAGAATCATGATAAATGGAGAAAAGATTGAGTTTTCAAAGATTTCATATTATTTGGTTTCACAATCAACACCCATTTTGGTAGTTCAGTTTGTGTGTAAACTTGGCTGGGCCTGGTTGAGTGGCTGGGCAGCTGGATGTAATATTCCCCATGATGAGACTGGTAATCAATTCCATAGTGGAATCTACTGTGAGCAGCTAAGTAGCTGCCTCAGGGAATGTGGTCTGCTTCCTGTGTATAAGGAGAAGCCTTGAGGAATGGTCTCTTGCCTATGGCATGCTTGGACCCTATATGTAGCCATGTCGTTGTTCAGCAGCCTGCCATGCTCTGCTGACCTTTGGACTTACAATGGACTTAAATTAATGGCCTGCTGTGTGGTTTGGTAACATCGGGACTGTGCCTTTTTACTGGTCAATCTTGGGCTTCTCAGCTTCAGCAGCCAGCAGCTGTCTGAGTGAGGAAATGCCTCCAGCTCCAGTGGGCCGGGAGCAGGAGGCAGAGCTGGACCCCAAGGTTGAGGGGCTTTCACCCAGCCTCTAGAGCCTGGCACTTTGAACTTGGATTTAAAGCCTCCGAACTGTAAGAGAATAAACTCCTATTTGTTAAGGCCATCCCATTTATGGTATATTCTTGTCACAGCAGCACTAGGTAACCAGAACACCCATGGAAGCAGTAGTCAAGATATCAGACGACATATTGTTCTGGGCAAATATTTTGCAAAAGACCTCTTTTGAGTGCTGAGGAGCAAAGACATCACTTTGAAAATTAACGTGTGCCTAACACCAGCCATGGTATATTTAATTGCTTCATATGGCTGTGAGAGCTGGACAATGAATAAGGAAGACCTAAGAAGAGTTGATGCTTTTGAATTGTGGTGCTAGCAAAGAATACTGAAAGTACCATGGACTGCCAGAAGAATGAACAAATTCTGCAAAAAGTATAGCCGGAATAATCCTTGGAAGTGCGAATGGCCAGACTTCATCTTACCTATTTTGGTCATGTTGTCAGAAGGGACTATTCCCTGGAGAAGGATGTCATGCTTGGTAAAGTGGAGAGTCAACAAAAAAGGGGAAGGCACTCAACGAGATGGATTGACACACTGGCTGCAACAATGGACTCAGGTATAGCAAGGACTGGACAGGACCGGGCAGTGTATCATTCTGTTGTACATAGGATTGCTATGAGTTGGATCTGACTTGACGGCATCTAACAACAACAACAACATAAATATATATCTACAGTAGAGAAAATCACAAAGGGAAGAAAGCAGCCTCAAAAGCTAGAGCAGATACAGCAGAACCTTTGTTCGCTTCCATCCCATACAAACCCATAGCCCAGGCCCACTTCCTAGAGTCTCTAATGTGGGCACATCCTGCCCATGTGAGGATACCTGAGCAACATGGAGTCTCTGCAGACGTGGACACTCAATTCTTGCTGTGCTACAGTCATAATTACACTCATGCCGAAGTCCCTGTTTTAGCCAAAGCATGAGCTGCCACTTGAGGAGATATTCAACATTTGGTGTACCTGATTTTGAACCAAAATTATTATCAACTATCCATGGGCAGAAAACATAGTTTAAGTCCTAGTGTTTATGAGTAATATGGCTGCCTCCAGTTGTGGGGGGCTGAGGGGAAGAGGTTCTCATATGGCAAACACTTTGCCAAATTCATGTAAACTAATTACATTCAGGTTTTCCCTGTTATCCTCAATACAGTGTTCCTATGAAACCTTTTGTAAGCTGAAATAGTATGAAGTGAAAACACAATTACTATTCATTTATGTTGGGAAAATGTTTGCACGTTAATGGACCCAAAAGGTAACCTACCAAATCATATAATGTATAAAACCTAAAATAACTAACATATAATGTTCACAGACAGTTCAAAGCTATGATGACTTGGTGCTGAGATGCTGAGTGTAGTTCGTTGGGAAGGGTGTTGATGGCACCACTCTTCACTGCTTGAGGTGTAAGCTGTCTCTTTAAAGGCTGGCGGAAAAAGAAATGCTCAATGCTAGTGGCCCTTTACACCTTTTAGGTAAAGTGAAAATCCTCTTCAGATTTCTTTCAGTTCGTGGAAACAAGTACTAATGCAGTTCTTTCCTTAAAGTGAAGTAGTATAAAGTGAATTTTCAAAAATCAGGGAATACCAGAACTTCAATATAAGCGACTCTGAGGCATGGAGAGGCTGAGAACTTTCTCAGAGTTCCACAGCATACATTCATGCTACTAATGGTGTACTCCCAGCAACTTTGTACTTATAAGAAAGGAAATGAGAGAACAAGAGTCCACGACTTGTTACTTTCCCTATGCTTCACTGAGCTGTCCCTAGGTGAAAAGAGCAACATTTTTGAAGGGGATAAAACTCAGTAGAGATATTTTGCTATCCTATACAGCAGTATCAGTTTTAAAGACTTTCTTTCAAGTTGAAGCATTCCATTGTATCGGAGAAATGTATGCATGCGTGATTTTCATCTGGACAGAAGTCAAATATTTTTGTAAAAATCACCTAAACATTTTTACTGTTAGAACTCAAGTTCAGGCATCATTTTTAAATAACTGCAAGAATACCCAGACTTGGTGTGAAATCCCAGAGATATTGACAAGTACATACCCAAATATGTTCATAATTAAGAAAAGAACTATGCTATTTGTCCATATGTTTCCTTTTCTGTTGAGTCCTCAAACAGGCCATACATATAGACTAAGAGGTAAATATTATGGGAAAATGACCCCAAAGGTTATGTTTGACTCATAGATATATGATCTGTCATTTTGAAAGCTGAAATAGCTGTTTTTGAATGTTCATGGGGATGACTAAACCTGGGGGCACAGGAGTTTAAATTACCTGAAACCCATGGCCAAATGAAAGATGAATCAGAAAGGAAGATAGAACAGCTCCCAAACAGTAAACAAGCCAGGAGGAAAATGACAACAAAAACAGTACATAACATCTTGACAGTATGTTTATGCAGTGACTCAAAGATCCATGAATATCTTAGTTATAGCAGAATAAGAACCATATTTCCAATTTAGTGTGATCTGCTTCCAGAAAGTTGCAGCCTTGAAAACCCAGTGGAATAGTTCCAGTCTTCACACATGAGGGTCTCCATGTGTCACCGCTGATATTCAATAGTTATTAACGAAAACAACTAAGCATCACCTTGGTCCACTGACCATAGTTATCTTTCGTTTTGTTTTAATCTTGAAATAATTTTAGCTTCATTAGAAGTTGCAAAAATAGTACAGAAAGTTCTTAAATATTCTCTTTTCAGGTTCCCCCAATGATAACATCTTAATATAACCATGAGATATGACCAAAATAAGTAGATTGACATTGATATACTATTAACTAAACTTCAGGCTTTATTTGGATTTCATGATTGTTATGGATTGGATTGGATTACCCCCAAAATAGTGTTTCTGAGTAATCCTATCTTCCATGCTGTGAGAAGCCCTGGTGGCTCAGTGGTTAAGCTCTTGGCTGCTGAGAGAAAGGTCAGCAATTTGAACCCAACAGCCAGTCCATGGGAGAAAGATGTGGCAGTCTGCTTGCATAAAGATTACCTGTTTGGAAACCCCAATGTTGCAGTTCGACCCTGTCCTATAAGATCACTAGGGGTTGAAATAATTTTGGTTTTGGCTTTATGCCTGTATGATCCCATTTGGGAATAGGTTGTCTTTGTTATGTTAATGAGGCAGAATTAGTGTAAGGTGTGTCTTGAGTCAATCTCTTTTGAGATATAAAAGAAATTAAGCAAGCAAACAAGAAGCAGAGACAGGGAAACAGAGATGGCAAGCCACATGAATATTGTCCGGGAGCAGAAACTCATAAGAAACAAGGACCTTTCTCCAAAGCCCACAGAGAAAAAGCCTGCTTCTAGAGCAAGCACTCTGATTTGGGACTTCTAGCCTCCTAAACTGTGAGAAAATAAATTCCTGTCTGTTAAAGCCTTCCCACTTGTGCTATTTCTGTTATAGCAGCGTAGATAACTAAGACAATGAATATGTAGATTTTTGAAAAATAGTAATAACATTTTTCAACAATCACAGTTTTGATTAATTATTTTATTATGTCCAGAGAATTGCTTTGTAATATGTTGTTGTTGTTGTTGTTATGTGCCGTTAAGTCAGCCCTGACTCATAGCGGCCCCTCCTTGGGTTTCCGAGGCAGTATCACTACGGAAGTAGGACTGCCCAACCTTCCTTCCGAGGAGTGGCTGATGGGTTTGAACCGCCAGCCATCTGGTGAGCAGTCAAGTGCCTTAGCCACTATGCTACCAGAGTTATTAGCCTTCAAATTTTACTTAAAAATTGAATATCCGAACCAAACCCTTGCTATCAGCTTTTATGGTTTGCTTTTATTTGTGTCCTTCTCAAAGAAATGAATAATATAATCTGCCATTGGATGAATTCTAGTGGAGTTTAAGGCGAATGCTGGCTGACCTGCAAAATTCAGAATTGGAACAAAGTCTAAGATGGCTGTCTTCCAAGTGGTTCCTTGCTTTCAGTAAAATCATAATTTTCACTATTTGCATCAGTGTCTCCTGATTTATAAGCGCATAAAATGGCTCTTATGAAAACTAGTGGTCACTTTGACTTTGTATTCCCCTTTATTCTACCCTGTAAGTTACAGGCCTGGTGTCAATGGAAGATATTAGCATCTTTTAGAACACTGTTATAGAGCAATGAAACTAGGTTGTTCATTTTGCAATTAAAATAATAAGATCAAAAAGTTATATTTGTGTAACTATTCATAGTTCAAAATGCTTTCATGAACAGAATTTTCCTTGCTCTTACACAAGAACCCTGTGAAATAGGCAGAGTGAGTATTTTTATCTCCACTTAACCTTTGTGGTTCCATAAGACATTAAAAGTCATGTTCATTCATTGAAAAAACTTGCTTCATTCATTGAAAACAAACTTTGGTTTAACCAGAAAGACATATTTATGCCAGACACATCACAGAGGAAATTTAATATGGAGAATTTAATAAGAATGATTAGAATTAGAAGAACAAAAAGAACAACCAGGGAAAGATGAGACAAACCTAAGGTTAATGACCAAAAAAGCTGTGCTACCCTGCTTAGGATTGGATGACAAAGAGAAGAAATGAAGTTACTAGATCCCAGGAAGAAAAGTACCTTGGTAGACTGTTGCCACCCACAGGCAAAACTGAGCTGGAACCCTGTTGACAAAGGAACCTGGGAGACATAGTTTCACCTCCCCAGCCAGCCCCTTTTCTTATATTCCAAGTAGAAGGAGGGAAATGTGAGGATGTGAGAGCAAAGGTGCCCAATATTTGTTTTGCCAGGGATATTCATTTTTTATATAAATACCACTTGATGTGACATGCTGTTGGGCAAGAAGGATATGGATAAAATGGATATTATATCTGCTGTGAAATCCTTAGACTTATAAGGGGACACTGTCATATAAAGAAAATAACTACTATCGTTATTACTGCTGTGGATATCCTTACTACCAACTAACATTTTTGAATACTAGTGGTGATAGTTAAGGTTGGGTGTCATCTTGCAAGGAGCCACAATTCTCAGTGGTTTAGCAGTTATGATGTAGTCATCTGCCAAGGTGACATCTGATACAATGGAATCACCTCTATAATGACATGTGCTATGAGCAGCCAATCATTTGAAAGGGAGTTTCCTCAGGGATGTGGACTGCTTCCAATATATAAGTTGATGTTCTGGGAAAGATCTCTGGCTTTCTGCTGGATCTGGATTCTGCATCAGGTTCATCATCATCTCTGGTTCCTGAACTAGAACTAGTGGCCTGCCATATTGCCTGCTGATTTTGTAACTGTTGCCTTCACAGCCTGTGAGGCAACAATTTGCCATTTGACCTGCCAATCTTGGATTTGTCAGCCTCTGAAACCATCAGCCTGCTATATTGCCTGCCAATGTTGGGATCATTAGCCCCTGTAGTTATGTGAGTCAGGAGAAGCATCCAGCTTGACGTTTGACCCCTGGGCTTGGGACTTGCTAGCCTCTACCACTCTATGAGCCATTACCTTGAGATAAATCTTTCTCTCTCTCTCTCTCTCTCTCTCTCTCTACACACACACGCACACACACACATATAAGCTTCACTCATTTTGCTTCTCTAGAGAACCCTTCCTAAGATGCTATAATAAGGCCAAGAACTCTAACAAATGATTTACATATATTTTCTCATTTAACCCATGAATTTTAGTTTATTATTATTATCCTAATTTTACAGAAGATAAAATTGAGTCATTGAGAGGTTAAGTCTATTGCCCAGAGTCAATGGTGGATACAAAGATTCTGAAACAGTCTAATTCTAGAATCCATACTCCTACCCCTACCTTAAATATAATAAAGTCTTGGACATTCTAAGATTACTTCTGTGTTCAGAACATAAAATAGGCACAAAGGAATAGGTAACCAACTTTGCCTCAGTGGGCAGGAGAGACTTCAGAGGAGGCAACACAATTAAGTCGAACTTGAAATATGATTGGGAGTTTCTTTGGGTGAACAAGAAAGTCAAGGAGGGTCAGGGAAGATTAGCAGTATCATCATTGCATAACATTTGCTAAGAGCTTGATAAGCAAGGGATTGAGAACTGTTGGAGTACAGCATGGGAGAAGGCTTTTGTTGAAAAAAAGGCTAGGGAGATAAGGAGGCATGTCAGGAGCTGTGTCTTACTCAGAAAAAGCTTCCCGCTCTAGAGAGTGGGAAGCTGTTGATGATTTTGTGCTGTGGGGGTTCTTAATCAGTTTTTCTGCAGAAAGTAGAAATACCACTTTCCCTGCAGAGTTATGGAGCCATTATGACATGCTTATGAAGTACATTGTCATTGTTCAGGGCAACAGATGAATGTCGGAAGGATGTCCTGAGAAAAGTGCCTTAGGTTTAAATGTTACACTCATACAGGAGAAGTGCCACAAGCTCCAACTGATCTTTTATCATTTTTTCTCAAGTTTTCAATTATTAAAAATCAATGTTCTTGATAAGAGATTGATGACATTTGAGAGGAATCTTCAACTATAAATGTTAGATTTAAAAAAAAAAAAAAAAAAAACAACTCACTGCTGTCGAGTCGCATCTGACTCATAGCAACCCCTTGATTGGGACTCTATTAATTTGGCTCAAAATTGAAACAATGATATTGGAATAAACATAGCTATATTCCAATGTCAAAGCTGGATGCTTCTCGTGACTCACTTAGCTACAGGGCCTAATGAACCCAAGATTGGCAGGCAATATAGCAGGCTGGTTGTTTCAGAGGCTGACAAATCCAAGATTGGCAGGTATCATAGAACTTTCTTATATAGTGTAGTGCCAAAGGCTCTTGACTGCTAACCAGAAGCCTGGCAGTTCAAACCCACCAGCCACTCCTCGGAAGAAAGGTTGGGCAATCTACTTCTGTAGTGATACTGCCTCGGAAACCCAAGGAGAGGTTGCTAGAGTTGGGTCCAACTCGACGGCACATAACAACAGCATAGATTTTCAAATGTGATCCTCGCATAACCCAATGATTTTAATAGCACAATTGGATTAGCCACAATTTAAAGATGAGGAAAGGGAGCAGCAGAAAGGTGAACTATCATCATAGGCTTACTACAAAGCCAAGACCATTAACGGGGCTTTTTGTTCAGTCCACTGTTACAATGACATGTGTTCACAGATCATCTTGATCTGAGTCAGTTTATCTCTCATTATATAATTACATCACATATTTATTTAAAGAATATAAATGTTTATATAATTCCCATTCAAATTGTTCTCTCTATATATATGTTTTCCTTTTATAGTCATATACACATTGATTACTTCTCTCTAATAAATTTTCTAATGGATTTAATTTTTTCCATTGACAATTGTCTACATCTCAGAAAGTCACCTATCAAGTATATCAATGTCTTTAGTATATAGAAAGCTATTTAATACTTTTATAAGGACTTTAAACTTAGCTTCACCTAGTTTCTATTATGTTGTAAGGAGCTTTAGCGGTAGAAAATAATTTTTTGTTGGTTCACTAACAGATGATAAATTATTTTTCTGCCTTCTTCGATTTTACTTTCCTGTAGACACTCATTTGAGTTATAGATCATCTGTGTTAAAATGGGTAGCTTTTTGTTTTTCTCTCCATAACATTTCTTTTTTTCTTTATTATTATTATTTTTTTTAAATTGTGATTTGGGTGAAAATTTACAGAGCAAATTCACTTTCCATACAGCAGTTCACATATACTTTGTCTCATGACATAGACTGCAATTTAACTCAACGTAACAGCTCCCTTCCCACTTGTTCCCAATAGTTACCTCTTCTCTGTGTTCAGCCCTCCATGCACTCCTACCCCCTGAGCTGTCTCCCTGTTCATAAACAGCCCTTCTTTCTCCCACGATTGTTCTCTCCAAGGAGTATATCTACCTCAGGTAAATGTTCAACTCATATGCCTGTCTTTAGTTTGGCTGGAAACCACAAGTGTGGGTTCAATTCCAGACCTGAAGGGCAGCTAGGGGCCATAGTCTTAGTGGCTCCACCAGGCTCTATCAGACCAGAATAAAATTGGGTAGCTTTTTATCAGTAAAACAGAAAGAAGTCTAGATAGTCAAACAGTCTACTTCTTTTTCTTTTTTTTTCAAAGAGATTAGTAGTGTTTGTGTCATGTATTTGAATGTCAAAATTGTATAGTTTACTGCCATGGTTTGTGATTAAAGCAGTTTAGGTGAATAGAGAAGAGTAGGGAAATGGCTGAGTCTAATTACATTTAATAACATGAGGAAAGGATAAAACAGTATCTGATTCACATAGAGCTTCATTATCTACAAAATAATTATTTAGTATTAATACATTTATATTAGACTTGGCATGTTTGTGACTGATAGAGGAAAATAATTCTTACATCAATAAGTGGCAGTGTATACCTCCATTATCTTAGTTTCCTTAGTAATATCTTCCTCTACCTGATCAATAAGCTTTTATATAGGGAAAAGAGGAAAAATTGTCAGTGTTGTGATTCTAAAAGAAATATCCATTTACGTCCTTCCTACTTGTGCTCCTATGCACATATATACACAGTGAAAATAATAATCATGAAGATGAAGATGAAAATCTGTTTCAAAGAAAAGAGTGTATATGTTTGTGTATACATATATATGTAATATAAAAATTTGAGCTCTGGTAGCGTAGTGCCTAAGGCACTTGACTGCTAACCAGAAGGCTGGCAGTTCAAACCCACCAGCCACTCCTCGGAAGGAAGATGGGGCAATTTACTTCCGTAGTGATACTGCCTCGGAAACCTAAGGAGGGGTCACTATGAGTCAGGTCCGACTCAACGGCACATAACAACAAATAACATAAAAATTTGAAGAAAATTAGCTGATTATTACTTGTTATATTGTTTCTATACAAATTTACTATTTTTTCCTACTTGGAAAATATTAATGCTGGGTCATGGATAGACACTACAAATTTCTTGGAGTCAGAAGATGAGTTTCATTTCCAACTGTGTAATTAGCTAGCTGGCAGACACTGAATGAGGAAACTATGCCTCATTTTCCATGTATATGAAAGTGTGACTGTACCTTCCCAGTCTAAGTGGTTTTCTTGAAGATAAATTAAAGTATAACCCACAAGAGACTTTGATGAGCAAGGTAAAGTTGGTATTCAAATTGCATATTTGAAATTCCTTTTATACTTTAATAAGGCAAATTAGAAGTCAGTTCAATGTGACAGTATGGAAACTTTTAGCCAAACCAAGGGTATTATAACATTTTTTTTTGTAGGCAAATTGAGGTTATGGTTTAGAAAGCATTTCAAGAACAGTTCTAGAAATTAAAGACTGAAAGAAAGTGGTCAACCAGAAGAGTATTAGTATAACTTGTAGCTTATTGAGAGAAATAATTTTTGTTAAGAAAGAATTTGGCTAAATAAATATGAATAAATTAAAAATATAAAAGATCTTTGATTCCTTTCTTGACTGCCCAAAATCTTGTGCAGAATAGTTATATAGGGTGCACCTAAGCCAATTTTCTTGAAAGATTATTTTACTCAAGAACTTATGAAGGTAAATATATTTGCAGAAGGAAGACTGGGCAATCTATTTCTGTAGAGATACCGCCTTGGAAACTCAAGAAGGGGTCACTATGAGTCAAATCAACTTGATGGCAAACATATTTGAGAGAATGACTGACTTAACCCATGCTCTATAACGGCAACTGAGTCAGTCTATATCCTCCTTGGTGAGTTGATAACTTAATAGCTGGAGAGAAAGTGTTCACCATTGCTTCTGTCTTGTGAAATAGAATGTCCTGTCTTTTTTCAGGGTCCTTATCACTAAGTTACAGTACACCCTTACACTCTTACTTAATTGGTCTTGATTTTATTTATTTATTTATTATCAGCTTTTTGTTGTGATTTAGGTGAACATTTACAGAGCAAATCAGTCTTCCATTCAACAATTCATACACATTTTGTTTCTTATCATTCATTGCAGTCCCCCCAATGTAGCATCACTTGTCCCACCTCCTTCCTGTGTTCCTCTTTCTTTTCTAATGGAAATGAGAAACACAGGGATTAGTTGGTCTTTAATATTGGGGTAAGTTTTGCACTTCTTTCTCTATGATCAACAAAATGAAGCTTGCCCTGTAATGCTAAAGCCGTCCCTCTTTTCTACCTGACTTTTTTCATGATTGTATCTGTGCTGCTGTAGTGGTTTCATTTGCTCCACGAGATCAGCATTTCCTCTGTCAAGAGGTTCGGCATTTTAAACCCCTTTTGGAAGGAAGAGTTTTTTATTATGTGGCGTCTAAATTGTAAATATATCTTTTGGTGGACAGAAATAAGGATACCTAATGATGCTTTATTTTTCATCAGCAAAAAATCCTCTCTTCTATGTCCCTATCCTTGACCCTTGCAACAGCTCAGAGGCATTCTAGTGAGAATACTCCTTGTTCTCTGCTCAGCTTTCTTGCCTCCTTGTCATTTGGATGGACCAGAATGGATTGCCAAATAAATGCTCTACACAAAGTAACAAGACCACTAGTGCGGGAAGGGGTAAAGCAAAGTGCAAAAAGGACCAACAATCTTAGAGTGGGCCCGTATGCTCTCAATTTGGCCTAGGCTTGCCATCTTGCTCCTAGTGCATACCTCTGGCATTCTCTTTATCCTTCTACATTCAAGACCTCCAAAGCCCATTTCCTGACTTTGAACTGTTAACAGAGAAGTGCTGCATGGAACACTCTTCTACATTAATGAGTAGAACTTTTGACATCCCAGTTGGAAGTGTTTGCATTCTAGATACTTGAGTCAAGGTCTGAGTTTACCCCGTGGACAATGTGTATGACCAAGAAGACTCCAAAATCACCCTTACCGAAGTACTTTCAGGAAGCCCATTTTTGGCCTTTTTAGGATAGCTGTCTTTTCATTTTCCAGTTTGTTTTTCATCCTCATTTTTTATTGTCAAGCACTCAGAATGATTCCTGTTTTTTTTTTTTTTTCTTTTTCCTATTTTATTTATGTGAAAAAGATAAACTATTTACCTTTTGTAGTTAATTTAAGATTTTTTATAAAACTAGAACAAGAATTCATGGACACATAATTGTAACTAAGTTGAGGGAGAATTGACAAGTGGACGTACAAGAGGTCTTCTAGGCTGTTTTCGTGTTTTGGGGTCACACTGCCACATTCATTCCATCTTTGTAGGCTGATAGATTTTAATCATTAAAATTGATGCTTATTATTATAAGTCCCACAACCTACAGCTTGTCTTAAATATTCAATGCTTTTCCAAGTAAACTAAGTACATATCTTTTGTATTCTCTCTATATATACAGATAGGTAGGTAGGTAGGTAGATAGACAGACAGATAGATAGATAGATCTGTCTATCTACCTATAGATATGTGTATGTATTTGTTTGTATGTATATATATATATATATTTTGTATTTAATGAGTAGTCTTTTATCTGCCTAGTCCAGTAAAGTATTTTCTTACCTTCTGTATGAATTTGTTCTGAAGGCATTCATGATTTTCTTTGGGTAAATTCTTTATTATAAATTTGTAATTGGTTAAGTTATTACCCTACTTAGATATCAGTTTGATGTTAGAATCCTATCCAGCTTTGAAGAAATTCATCATATTTTAAATCTGAAAATTATGTGCATTTAGTTTGTTATTTACTGCCCTTACATATGTGCAAAGTGAGTTTTCTTACTGTTGCTATCTCAAGATGCATGTAAATCTGTTTCTATAGAACTCTAAATGTTAAAAATTTCCTGTGCAGTTTGGGACTTATATGTGAGAAGCTATATTTTAGCCAAATATAGTTTCTTACTTTCTGCTATATAACCAAACCAACATCAGGGCTGATTGATGGATAAATTGTTTAGGTATATTAGCAAATTTTATGTATCTTTTAATTTTGGAAGTGATTCAAGGCTATAGCCAGAGCCAATGTGTAAATCAAAATGTAATCCTTTCAGAGTAAGCCATGTTAGTTAACCCTGTTTAATGTTTTGATAACATATATATCTAAAATTTATACACACCTCTAAAAGTAGATGAATAAAATATAAGAATCATTGAAGCTATAGAATCAGTTCGAAATGCAAGCCAATTCATTTTACTCTTCTGCAAAACGAGATGCAACCTGTGGAAGAAATTTATGCTGTGGTAATAACTACAGCATATTGAGCTTATATCATGGGCCACTTTATATGCATATCTTATTTAAAATTCACAGCAACTATATAAAGTAAGTAGTATTATTATTCCCAAATTCCATATAAGATGAGGCTTACAGAAATTATGTAATTTACCCAAAATGTGGCAATTAGCACATCTGCAATACGATGGCCTATTTTAGTATCTTTATTCCCTTTGTAGTTCAGAAGGAAATTAAGAGCTATAGTGATGAACCATGTCTGTTAGCAATAAAATTTAGTAAGAAGCTTCACTAGGGATTGCAAATTCTTCTCATCAGTTAGCCCTCTCTGTGGTGTGAAGGAAGGATGGTGTGGAGGAGGGATTATGGAGGTATTGGGGGTTAGTGGGTTAAATCCAGCTTGATCTTGTTCTGTATATGACTGTTAATTGTGGTCAGAGAACTTAGAAGTTTCAATACCAGGTACTGGTAGATTCTCAAGAGGGTAAGATACTCTATTTTCTCCCTTAAGTCACATAAATGAATGAGAATTTTCTTTTCCTTCTTTTTTTTTTTAAATTTTTATTGTGAT
Organism: Orycteropus afer afer; assembly: GCF_000298275.1. Lineage (NCBI taxonomy): Eukaryota > Metazoa > Chordata > Mammalia > Tubulidentata > Orycteropodidae > Orycteropus > Orycteropus afer. The sequence goes on from NW_006921720.1 coordinate 593,282, forward strand.
TTGGGTGAAAGTTTATAGAGCAAATTCACTTTCCATACAGCAGCTCACATACACTTTGTCTCACGACATTGACTGCAATTTCTCACAGTGCCACAGCTCCCCTCTCACTTCCTCCCCATTGTTACCTCTTCCCTGTGTCCTTCCCTCCCATGCACTCCTGCCTCCCCTAGCTGTCTCCCAGTGCATATAAAACCCTTCTGTTCTCCCATGATTGCTGTCTCCAAGGAGTGTATCTAAAACTAAAACCAAACCAATCTCAGAGCTGTCGAGTTGGATCCAACTCATAGTGACCCCTTCTTGGGTTTCTGAAGCAGTATCTCTATGGAAGTAGATTGCCCAACCTTCCTTCCAAGGAGTTGCTGGTGGATTTGAAAAAAAAAAAAAAAAAACAAACTTAGTGACATCCAGTCAGTTCAACTTATAGCCACCCCTTCTTGGGTTTCTGAGGCAGGAGCTCTAAAAAAGTAGATTACCCAGTCTTCCTTCCAAGGAATGGCTGGTGGGTTTGAACAGCCAGCCTTCTGGTCAGCACTCAAATGCCTTAAGCACTAAACCACCAGAGCTCCTATATGCACGTAAGTGGAACCAAGTAATGAGACATTTCAGTGAAACTTTAATGAAAAGGAACACATGTATAACATTTAGAGATCCATGCCTCTTGAACTGTCAGATGTGTTCAGTGAATTTACCTATCAAGTAGTTTTTGAGGTATATGTCATTGAAAATATATCACTTTAGCAACCAAAAATTTTCAGTCTTATAATTAGTCTGTAGCATTTCATAAGAATTCAGATGAAAACAGAAAAAAAAAGAGTTATCTTTGAAAAACTCTAGATGAATGATATTATTCTAAAGGAAAAAATATATATCTTGAGATAAAATATATAATATAAAAAGTATGGAAGGTATGTTAAGTGACTTTAGCTATCAAGTGGTTTTGGAGGTATATGTCATTGAAAATATATCACTTTACCAATGAAAAATTTTTAATGATATAATAGTCTATAACATTTCAAAAGAATTCAGATGAGACGGTTCCGGCAAGATGGTGGACTAGGCAGAAAGACTACACAGACCCTCCTCAACAAAGAAAATGGAAACCAGTTAACACAGACACAGAAGATAATCCTGGACCCCTGAGCCTTGAAGGGAAGGATATAGAAGTGGACTAAACCCCAACTAGCAGAAGAATTTGTGTGAAAATACCAAAAAAGGAGACATACAGAACTGCGGTCTGGCAGTGATCCTGAGCGATCCTAATGGCACAGACAGATTGGAGATTCCCAAGTGGTGGTAGGACTTGAGAATTAACCTAAAAATCACCCTGCTAGCCAGGGACTGCACGGAGGACTGTGATGGTGGCTGGGGAACAAACGGAGAAGGTGAAGAGAAAAGTGGGCTGAGCTGTGGACTTTTGCTGGTCCGGAGGGTGCCACCATTTTGTAGGTTTAAAAAAGTGGCTTGACTATTTTGTATATAGAGAGACAGCACTCTCGCAGATTCCTGGGGCTTAAGAACACATTCTGCTTTCCCACAACCCAAGGACACTCGGGACCTGCAAGACTGACAAGTTTTTTGAAGGTTACTTGATTGTAATTTGTGTCTAATTGAATGGGAGACAACAAAAGTCCCCATAAGACACAACTACGCCCACACCTCCTGTGACTTCACTTCCTGAGCAATAGACACTACCTCTTTCTCCACTAATGGGCCAACGATAAAAAAACACCAACAAGAGCCTGAATCACCCTGGACTGCTCTTCACAAACAGTTAACAGATCTAAATACAACAACACCACAATGCCTCAGAAACAACAGACCATCACAGTCCATACAAAGAAGCAGGTAAAGTGGTAGAAACAAGGGAGCAGGATACAGACTCAGAACACATCCCTGAGGAAGAAGCAGCATTGGAACTCTCTGATAAGGAATTCAAAAGAATTAT
>NW_006921720.1:596971-603327 GCF_000298275.1 Orycteropus afer afer
AGAGCAAAGAAGAATGAAGAAAACCAAAATCCATGGAAACAATTAGTCCTAGTTACTGGTACATCATCCGATCTGTAGCCTGTACGACTATGAGACCAGAAGAACTAGATGGTGTCTGGCTACCACTGACATCCACTTGGAAGGGGATCTATGTAGCAGATCTTTGATAGAGAGGGAGAACAATATAGAAAAAAACTGAAAATCATTTGAAGAAAAAAAAAAAGGAGGGGGGACCAGCTTTGTTGGTCCGATAGAGCCTGGTGGAACCACTGAGACTATGGCCCCTAGCTGCCCTTCAGGTCTGGAATTGAACCCACACCTGTGGTCCAGCCAAACAGAAGACAGGCATGTATATGAGTCGAACATTTACCTGAGGTAGATACACTCCTTGGAGAGAACAATTATTGAGAAAGAAGGGCTGCCTATGCACAGGGAGACAAGTTAGGGGGCAGGAGTCCATGGAGGGATTGACACTGGGAAGAGGTAACTATGGGGAGGAAGTGGGAGGGGAACTGTTGCATTGTGAACTGTGGTCAATGTCATGAGACAAAGTATATGTAAACTGCTGTATGGAAAGTGAATTTGCTCTGTAAATCTTCACCCAAATCACAATAAATAATAATAATAATAATAATAAAGAATTCAGATGAGAAGAGAAAATTAGAGCTATCTTTAAAAACTGTAGGTAAATGAAATTATTCTAAAGAAAACATATGTATCGAGATAAAATGTATAGTATAAAAAAGTACAGAAGTCTAAAACAAATGAGATATTTTCTTTTTAAAGGAACATTGATTAGACATTCAAGAAGCTAGAGGCTGCTATGAAAAACAAAGGAGCAATTATAAATTTCTTCTTAAAATAAGCAGATTCAAATATACAGTAATAAAGATGCAAATCTTAAGGTGCTGTTAGCTAACTAGAGGTCAAATCAATGATTTTTTTTCTCAAATCAAAACACCAGAATTTTTCCTCAGTTAAGTTTTAATTTTTAGAGGTTGAATATTTATGGGATAACTAAAAGCTGAATTTTTAAGACATCCTTGAGAAAAGGTTAAGCTAGGTAAGAAGTAAACACAAAATATTCATGGATGGGCTTGAAGATGTCCATGAGCATCTTTATTAAAATGCAAAGCAGAGTGGTTATGGATATGAGTTCATTTATTCTGGGGAGAAAATTTGTGCCATTCTTCAGATCCCCAAATAAGTCTAAAATTCTTGATAACTACTGGCCTGGAATAGTATTTTTCTTTAAAAAAAAAAAGGCAAACCTATGACTAGACTGGCTTGCAGACTTCATACTTAATGTGTCTTAATGGCTTTATATAAAGTTATAGAAGCATAGACTCATAGAATTTCAGGTTGCATCTTCAAGACTCTTTTATTTTCACTTCCCAATCAATGATCAGCCTGTGCTTAAGAATCACTGGCATGAAAAGAGGAAAAAAATAGTTTGACATCTGGTAGATTTGAATTCAGCTCTTTCTCTGCCACTTAGTCATGTTTCTAAGCTTGTAAAATCTCATCACTCTTTACATGTAATAATAATACTCATAATTATAGATTGTAGTAAATTGAAATAAAATTATATGTATGTATATCATGTGGCATCTAGGTAGGACTCCACACTAGTCCATTCTTTGTTTTATTACTTTATGAAAACATTCTTCCATACATGGCACTAACTGGAATTTACATGGATGCTACTTTCCCTCAACAGTCTAGTTTATGGTCTTGTATCTATGTACGTCTAAACTCTCTCCTGCCTGACAGTGCTTCCAATCTTTCCTAATGCTGTAGAATGATAAGTTTCCTCATTATCCTTGTCATTCTTTTGCGATAGGAGTATTCATATTTTATGCCAGAGTGTCTGCAGTCATTCTGCCAGAAGTCTTTCCAAGTGATTTCTAAAAATTTCCTATTTTGTCTGAGATCTTCAGTTTAAGCACGTTTCAAATACAGATCTTTTGGAAATATGTTTGCCCTCTTTTTAAAGTTCACTGCTTAGATCTCTGTTGTTTTGGTGACAATGCTATGATTATGACACAAATCAGAAAACTGTGAAATGAAATGTTTGCTTCTATAGTTTCTGAATCAATCAGTCCAAAGGATTCTCTTGCCCATTCATAACATGTTAGGCACAATTCTTCCTGTAAATGAAAACGGAATGGATTTGGAAGAACACAAGGTGAAGCATCTTGTGTATGCTTTATAGGTATCCTCCATGGGGCTTGGAATGGGGATCAGTGTAGAAGGAAAAACATAATACTTAGGTATCTACTTGTGTTTGTGATATACCGCTTCCTTTGCAAAAATCAAAATAGAAGAATCTCAGGTGTGATGTTAAAAGCAATTTGAAAAACAGTGCCTGAAACATAATTACTTCTGTAATTACCTAGGTTTTTGTTTTGTTTTTCATTTTTGGGAGCAGAGGGGTATCCTATATGTAGAATGGCTGATAATCCTTATTCAAGGCCTATCTAGCAGTCAAAGTATGCCAACACTCAGAAATAAAACCATGATGATAAACCCTTACATAAGTCATCCTTTATATTCATTCATGCTACATACGTGCATTAAATATCTAATAAAAATCAAACAGTGGGACAGGAGCTTCCTGTAGCGATAGAAAAAGACCAGGGTTTGTTCCTGTCCTCCAGCAGCTCATCGTCCAGTGAGAAGAGACAGACATATGAACAAACAAGTTGGGGGAAAAAAAGTACATAGAAAGGTTCAAGCTTGCCTGAGATGTAAGGGAAAGCTTTCTGGGGATGTTTTTTATCTGAGATTCTGCAGATGAAAAGCAGGAAAGGGGTAGGACATTTTAAGCAGAAAAAAAGTGCACTTACAGAATTGAAGAGATCAGAGAAATTCTCGCACATGCTGAAGCCTATGCCACCAGACTTAGCTTGAGAGCTGGGCCCTTTGACCTCACTACACCGTCCACAGGTAACAGGGAGGACACAAGTCATCTCCCCATCTTACAGAAGTGGGAGTGGAGGTTCAGAGAAGTTAAAGGCTTTGCCACCAGGCTACTATTGAAAAAGTTAAATTACTGATCTTGAACTAAAGGCTTCTAGTTTCTGGTCTAGTGATTTTGCCATCTCACTAACTGCTTCTGCTTGCTTTGGCTATATAGAGACAAGCCATCCACCTCTTCATCAAATCTTGCTCACCAGATTTTTTTTATTTGGATTTTACTTTAGTCATGTATGTATTTTATTCCTATTGGACAGTAGAGGCTGGAACCATGTATTTTCTTTGCTTCACTAGTAAGCCATTTAAAAGTATTTCAATTTGACTGGTTATAACCAGTTACCAATGAATGTACCTGTGTGTCTTTTCTGTTCTTATCATGTTTCCTCCCTCCTACATGTACTTTCTTGTTGTGACATTTCCATTGTTCTAATTTCTAGTTTGAAGTAATTTTCTACAAGATGCATTTTAAAATTAAAGAACATCTTTCTGCTATCTCCTCCCCAGCAACAGACTTATTTTGCAAGTCAAAGGATGAAAGGTTTAAATAAAATTTTAAAGTAAACATTAAATGGATGGTTAATTTAAAAAAGAACTAGCCTATACAGGACTTAAGGTTATGAAACTATATTTTAATTCAGTTTGGCAAATATTCATGTATTCATAAGCCTGCTATGCTCCAAGTCTGCTCTAGGTCTTTATGTAGAGAACTAGGAGAGGAAAGCAAAAACACTGTTTCCACCTCAGATTACTAGGGAAGACAAATATTTAAGGAAATGAATTAGAATACTGGATACAGAGTTCAGCATTAGAAGCACATTTAAAATATAAAGATAAAATAGGAGAGGGAGTGATTCAGTCTGAAGAATGAGAAAAGGATCAAAGTTGGGTCTCAAAAGCTGTAAAGGTGTTCTCTAGGAGAAGCAAGTCAGTGGGGGCTGGTTATTCACAGAAAAGGAATGTTCTATGCAGAAACACTTTGCAGTGGAATGCCATGGGTTGTTTAGGAAAGTTAAGTCCCTGAGCCTATGTAAATGTCAGGTGTGAAAGGATGAAGAGAGGAGGGCCCTGGTGAGACTGTGGCTGAAAAACCTTATGTACTTCACCTGATTGCTTAGACTCCCTCCTCTGGGGTGTGGGAACACAGTGGAGTATTTAAAACAGGACAAATATTTGAACAGATTTACAGAATAGAAAATATATATATGCTTTTTAGTTTAAGTATAGAGTAGAGGGACAGAGAAGGATGAGCAAATCTAGAGGTAGGAAGACTAGATAGGAAGTTAATACAAAATCAATACACCAGAAACATTGTATTAAAACACATATAGCCATAAGACAGTGTCACAAGGAAAGGAGGAAAAAGTTATTTGGGAGGGAGAAACACTAGGAACTAGTCTATTTGAACCTGGGTAATGAGGAAGACAGAGCCAAGATTACTTTTAGCATTCATGCCTTGAAGGCAGACTAAGAAGTACCAACCTTGCAAAACAGGGAATAGAGAAGAAAGAGGTTTTCAAAGTAATAGCCGTACATTCATTTAATGATATCATTATTTACTATGTGTCAGTGTTGTCCTAAGTGCTGTTATTTACAAAAAATAAAAACTTCCTACTGTTTGCTAGCTTATATTCTAGAGAGAAAAAAAGACATACAAAAGGAATATATAATTATTTGTACTGTTAAGTGTTATGGCAAAAACAAAAGCAAACAAGGAAAGAGAGAGTGACTGTAGGCTCCCCACCACTGCCATCAAACTGATGGTGACCCCTAGTGACTGTATAGAACATAGTAGACCTGCCCCCAAAGAGTTTCCAAGCTGTAAATCTTTATGTCTTTCTCTAGCAGAACTGCCAACCTTCTGGTTAGTAGCTGAATGCTTTAACCACTGTGCCACCAGAATGCCTCTGACTATAGGCTGGAAAGATGGTTTGAAAAAAGGTCTCATTGAAAAGGTCATATTTAACTGGAAAAATTAAAAAAAGCAGACCTCTATGCGAAGATCTGTGATAACATTTTAATCAGAAAGATTGAGGACTACAAATTCTGTAGAAAAGGAATAATTTTGGCATGATCTAACAGCAGCAAGAAAGCCTGTGTGACTGGAGAGGAGAGAGAGCCAAAGTAGGGGATATTATAAGGAGTGGTAGAGAATTTTTGAGAGGTAGGGAGTAGCCTTGCAACAGAAAGGAGTTTGGATTTTGCACAGTATGAGACTGGAGCTCAGAAAAGCTTGACTATCAGAGTGATAAGATATGATTTATGTTTTCAAAAGATCATGCTGGCTGTTGAGTAATAGAAAATTGATTGTAAAAGGTAAGAGTGAGAGGTGAGGAAATACTTAGAAAACTATGTAATGCTTTAGGTGGTATATTATGGTATCTTGGGGTAGAGATGTTGAAGAATTGAGGAGTGGTGGACCTCTGGTGATGCAGTGCCTAAGGCATTCGACTGCTAACCAGAAGGCTGGTGGTTCACACCCATCAGCTACTCCTCAGAAGGAACACTGGGCAATCTACTTCCGTAGAGATACCACCTCGGAAACCCAAGGAGGGGTCACAATGAGTCGGGATTGACTCAACAGCAGTGAGTATGGGTTTGTTTTTTTTTTTTTCCTTTTTTGGATTCAGTGTATATTTCAGCAGCTCTGATGGTGTAGTACCTAAGGCATTTTACTGCTAACCTGAAGGCTGGTGGTTCAAACCCACCAGCTATGCCTCAGAAGGAAGGTTGGGCAATCTACTTCTGTAGTGACACCGTCTCAGAAACCCATGGAGGGGTTGCCATGAGTTGGATCCAACTTGACAGCAGTGAGTTGGGTTTGGTTTTTATGTATTTCAGCATTTTAAATGAAGGGTTTGCTGATGGATTAGTTTCAATGTGAGGGAAAAGAGGAGTCAAGGAGAAATACAGATTTTTTTTTTTTTTTAACCTGAGAAATTAAGGTGTGGGAATAGCAAATATTTTAGAAAGTTTGTAGGAGGAAAAATTAAAGTAACAATACTCATTCTTCCCTTCATAAGCCAAAAAAGGGAATCCTCCTGGGAATGTATGAACCAGGTCTTTTCTGGTCTGTCCTACCAGCTTGCCAAATACATCCAGATGTGCCTAAACCACAGCAATGGATGCAGCCTAAAATAAATCTAAACTCTTTGTTACATAAACTGTGGCATTTAGTGAATTTTGAAAGCACACGGTGATGAAGCAGATTTAAAAGAATAAGAAGAATGGTATTTTATGGTCTAGACAAAGAAAGGAATTGATTCAACTATATTTTTTCACTTCAGAAAATTGAAATCCAATGAGGAACACAAAGCTCATGTATGTAAAACTCTGACATGAACCCAAGTTCTCCAAATCCCAGGCTTTCCTTTTCCAAT
>NW_006921720.1:603427-636671 GCF_000298275.1 Orycteropus afer afer
TATATATATATATATATACTACAGTCACTAAGGTTTGAATGCAGTTTAATTCCTTTTGTTGGATAAGTGAATTAATTTTTCTGTACTTTCATAAACTAGAGCACTGTTTGAGATGGGACGCAAACACTGTAATATGTGGATGTTTCATATGACAGATGCAGAAAATATAATGTTCAACTAATTTCTGTTCATGATTTTTAGGTTCAAGTTGTATTCATTTGTTTTAATATAGACACGATACAGATTTGAGTATACCTGCTTAGAGGATGGAGAACTCAATAAGAATTGATAAGGAATATAAACTTTTATGTTTAGTTTCTGAATGCTCATGAACCATATGGAGAAAACTTGCTATAACAAAATATTCAAAGTGACAAATGTTTACTGGAACATCTGGTCAGTTGAAATGCAAATCTAATTGAACTAATCATTCAATTAATGAATCAACTTAATCCATCGACCCCATGACTACATGTCAATAAAGTAAATGTTACGGTTTTTAGGATGTACTTGTATTTTTGTTGTTTTTAAGTACCATCAAGTCGTCTCCGACTCATAGCAATCTATGCACAGCAGAACAAAACACTGCCTGGTCTTGTGCCACCCTCATGATCAGGATATACCTGAGCCCATCATTGCAGCCACTGTGTCTGTCCATCTCCTTGAGCGCTTTCCCCTTCTCTGCTGACCCTCCACTTTACCAAGCATGATATCCTTCTCTCGGGAATGGTTCCTTCTGACAACATGACAAAAGTAGGTGAGACAAAATCTGGCCATTCTCACTTCCAAGGAGCATTTCGGGTGTACTTCCTCCAGGACAGATCTGTTAGTTCTCTGGCAATCCATGGTGCTTCAGCATTCTTTGCCAGCACCACAACTCAAAAGCATCAACTCTTCTTTGGTCTTCCTTATTCATTATCCATCTCTCACATGCATAAGAGGCTATTGAAAATACCATGGCTTGGGTAGGCATACCTTAGTCTTCAAGGAGACATCTTTGATCCAGCACTTGAAAGGCGTCTTTTACAGAAGATTTGCCCAATGCAACACATTGTCTGACATCTTGACTGCTGCTTCCATCGGTGTTGATTGTAGAACCAAGTAATATGGAATCCTTAACAACTTCAATCTTTTCTCCATCCACCATGAAGCTGTTTATTGGACCAGTTGTGAGGATTTTTGTTGTCTTTATATTGAGGTGTAATCCATACTGCAGACTATAGTCTTTAATCTTCATCAGTAAGTGCTTTAAGTCATCCTCACTTTGAGTGACCAAAGTCGTGTCATCTGCGTATTGGAGTCTTCCTCCAATCCTGATGCCACGTTCTTCTTCATATAATCCAGCTTCTTGGATTATTTGCTCAGCGTACAAGTTGAATAAGTATGGTGAAAGAATACCACCTTGATGCACTCCCTTCTTGATTTTGAACAAAGAGGTATCCTCTTGTTATGTTCTAACAACAGACTCCTGATCTATGTACAGGCTCCTCATGAAAACAATCAAGTGTTCTGGAATTCCCATTCTTCTCAATGTTATCCATAATTTGTTATGATCCACACAATTGAATGCTTTTTCATAGTCAATAACACATAAGTAAACATCTTTCTGGAATTCTTTGTTTTCAGCTGAGATCCATTTGACATCAGCAATGATATCCGTCATTCCACATCCTCTTCTGAATCCAACTTGCATTTCTGGAAAGTCTCTGTCAATATACTACTGCAACTGTTTTTGAATTATCTTCAGTAAGATTTTACTTGCATGTGATATTAATTATATTGTTTGATAATTTCTACATTCTGTGGGATCATCTTTCTTTGGAATGGGTACAAATATGGATCTCTTCCAGTCAGTTGGCCAGGTAGCTGTCTTCCAAATCTCCTGGCATAATTGAGTGAGTGCCTCCAATGGGGCATCTGTTTATTGAAACTTCTCAATGGGTATCCATCAATTCCTGAAGTTTTGTTCTTCACCAATTCTCTCAGTGCAGCTTTGACTTCTTCCTTCAATATCATTAGTTCTTGATCATATGCCACCTCCGGAAATGGATGAACATTGACCAATTCTTTTTGATATAGTGACTCTACATTCCTTCCATCTTCTTTTGATGTTTCCTGCATCATTCAATATTTTGCCCATGTAACCTTTCAGTATTACAACTCGAGGCTTAAAATTTTTCCTCAGTTCTTTCAGCTTGAGATGTTCCAAGCATGTTCTTCCCTTTTGGTTTTCTAACTCCCAGTCTTTGCACAATTCATTACAGTAATTGGCTTTGTCTGCTCAAGCTTCTCTGAAATCTTCTGGTCAGCTCTTGTACCTTGTCATTTCTTCCATTTGCTTTAGTTACTCTCCATTCAAGGGTAAGTTTCATAGTCTCTTCTGACATCCATTTTGGTCTTTTCTTCCTTTCTCATCATTTTAATGACTTCTTGCTTTCTTCATGGATGATGTTCTTGATGTCGTCCCACAATTCCTTTGGTTTTCAGTCCTCAGTATACAATGCATCAAATTTATTCTTTAAATGATCTCTTAATTCAGGAGGGATATAATCAAGGTCATATTTGGTTCTTGTGGACTTGTTTTAATTGTCTTCAACTTCAACTTGAGTGTGCATATGAGCAATTGATGGTCTATTCCACAATCAGTTCCCAGCCTTGTTTTGACCAAAGATATTGAACTTCTCCACTGACTCTTGCCACAGAAATAATCAGATTCCTGTGTATTCCATCTGGTGAGTCTACATGTATAGTCATCACTTATGTTGTTGAGAAAAGGTACTTGCAATGAATAAGTCATTGGTCTTGCAAAATTCTATCATTCAATCTCTAGAGTTATTTCTATCTCCAAGGCCATATTTTCCAACTACTGTTAACACTTCTTTGTTTCCAACTTTTGCATTTCAGTCACCAGTGATAATCAACATATCTTGATTGCATGTTCAGTCAATGTACTTGTATATGCAAATGCATATGAACACCAAATTATATAGCCATCGAGTTGGATCTGACTCATAGCGATCCCTCCTCGGGTTTCCAAGGCGGCATCACTATGGAAATAGATTGCCTGACCTTCTTTCTGGGGAGCGGCTGGTGGCCAAAAATTAGATTTTCCAGTTAGATGGTTAGATAACATAGTCTCTGCCAATCCAATGCAGGTTCCACATTGGTGCTGGAATTGTCTTTAAAAACTTTTTTGATTAATTTTTTATTAAAAATCTTTTATCACAACTCATTTCCCATGGAATAAATTTCGAATTCCTTTATATGATACAGGTCTTGCCATCCATTTCCACTTATCTTTTCAAGATTTACAATTTTTCCTCACTCCTTTTCTAGCCAAACTCATTTTCTTTTAAATATTCTATTATCTACCTTTTATTGAGCAACTACCCCATTTTTTATTTCTATTTTTGGCCTGGATACACTACATACTTTCTCATGCCTAAGCCTTTATGTTAATCTCTATTCTTGGAATGTGCTTCTTATGCTCTTCTACTTGTTGAAAACTTCCTCAAAGGCCACTTAATTTTGAGAATCCAATAACTGCTGGTTGGCACAATTAGAATATATAATCTTTGTATTCATGGTACTACAACTTACTCCACTCTTCCTTTTGCTGTCTATAGTTTTCTACTTTGGCCATTCTCCATAGTGGTTAATTCAGATTTTACCGCTCTTTATAACTCCCCAATTCTACCACTGTTACCTATCATTCAACAGAAGACCTTGTCTTCTGATTCACTGAGATTCAGCTTATTAAGGGTGAAGACCAAATTATATCCCTCCATCCTCTTATCTATCCATAAATCTCACTCCAGCTTCCTTCTCTCCCACAAAGGCAGAAGGATCACTTTCCAAACTTTCCACCATTATTCTTGGTCACATTCCTTCCTGATCAGGTATTTTAGCACACCTTTCTTCTGTATCTTTAATATGGTTTTTCCCCCATTATCTCCTTCCTGTCAGCCTACACTATACTTATTCATTTCATTGTAAGAGGCAGTGTTTTCCTACATTTCTGCCTCTACATCACACTACTGTCAGTGTTGTTTGTTGCTTGACCTTTATTTATGACCAAATATGTTGAAATGTCCATTGATAATGCATTTTCTTCCTTTACTTTCATTCATTCTTCATTTTCATGAACTCAAGTGTGGAACTGTCACAGAACTTCTGAAATTACCTTGAGATCCAAATCAATGGTTTTTCTTTGTTCTTATCAATGCTCTTTTCCTCTTCATTCTCATTGTACTTCACATTTCTCCAACATTCAATACAGTTGAACACCAGTTCCTTCATGAACTCCTGCCCATTCTTAGTTTTAAGAATAAGGACTTTTGAGGATCTTCTACTTTTCTGTCCCGTAAGTGCTCAAGGCCTTGTTGGCATACAGATCTGAGAATGTCACCTCCTTTATGAGATATCTTCAGTGGCTCCTCATTACCAACAGAATAAACTTCATGACCTTGCACAACCTATCTAACTTCCACACAACCTTTGTCATAATCACACCAGAAGGTCTCAAAATATCATGCACATTCATGCTTTCAGACCTTGGTTTATCCTATTGCCTTCTGCTTGGAATGTTCTTTCATACTTTTCAACTTGAGAAAAGTCATGCTTATCTTGAAATTATCTCCTAAATGTCATCCTCACTGTGACACTTTCCTTGATTCTTACATGAACAATTAGTAACTGTCTTTGTGTTGCCTTAGGTCTTTTTATGCACCCTAGAATTTTTAGTAAGAGTACATACCATATATCGAATTTTATTCCCTCTCTTTCCCATTACATTTTCTGCTCAATTTGGTTAGGGTCTATAGTAATTAATTTCTTCATTCACAGAACTTAGTATACAGGTGATCACTGAATACTGATTAATTTGAAAATGAAAATCTTTCTTTTATCATATCTCTCTAGTGAGGGAAATTATGTAATTTCCCTTCATATAATATATCTCTAAAAGCTATTAATGAAAATAAATTGAATTTAAAAAGAATTTCTTTCTTTCTCTCTCTCTCTGTAATTTAAATAGTGAATATGGAGTAAGTAAGTAAAAAGGGGATAGCAGTCTGGTGGCGTAGTGCCTAAGGCATTTGACTGCTAACCAGAAGGCTGGCGGTTAAAACCCACCAGCCACTCCTCGGAAGGAAGGTTGGGCAATCTACTTCCGTAGTGATACCACCTTGAAAACCCAAGAAGGGGTCAATATGAGTCGGATCCAACTTGACGACTCGATGGCAGTGCATGTATAAATAGGGGATGAACACTGATTTTTTTCTCATAAATATCGTAACAAAATTAAATATTTTAAAATATATTTCCTTGATATGTATTTTACATGTCATTCATTAATATTAATTGCCATTCTTATTTTTCTAATGTTTTATGATTTGTCATCTCTGACTTTTACCTGTTTTTCCATATTTCAATGTTCCGAAAAAAATGCTATCTTAAAATACTTTTAATCTTTAGGAATTGCAATATAGAGCGTGAACATCATACAAGTACGCAATTTCTCAACAAAATTGACTGCTCATCTGGTAACTTATTTCTTTTTTCAGGCTACTTTTACTTTATTCACTTTCTTAAGGTCCATTTTGCCAATGACTGTAATGAAACAAGGAGTTTGGTATGAGGCAAACTCTGTCTTATTTTACCTTAACCTTTGAAAGAACCTCTAATCCTTCAAATGCTCTGGGAATCTCCTTTTCCATAGAAAGTCTTGAGAGCAGAGATGAGAATTCAAACTGTCTATAGTCATCGAATCATGGAAGTAGGTGTTTAGGGTCTGTCTTCGCCAACCAGATCATACTGTTCAGTCGATAAGGACCATGATATATGTAATTGTAACCCCAGAATCTGGCACCAAAAAAAAAAATCAAATCATTGTTCATTGAGCTTTTGTTGATTCCAAGTCATGGTAACCTCATCAACTGTTACAGAGTAGAACTGCTCCATAAGATTCTTAGATGTAACATTTATGAAAGTAGATAGCCAGGCCTTTCTTCCTTGGCACTGTTGAGTGGGTTCAAATGGCCAACATTTAGGTTCATAGACAAGTGCAAAGTATTTACCACACCCAGAAGCTAAGAGCCTATTATAGTGACTGCATATTGCACATGTTTGTAAATGAATTAATTAATTTTTTCATGGTATTTGCTTTTCATATTTAAACTCATTGCATTATTTTCCTGTGTACATTTAGGATTACCAGAATGTTTAGAAATTCAGTGTTTATGGTTTGATTCCACACTATAGAATAGAATTAAGGTAGATTATTTTTTAATTCCCAGGAATTTACTTTTGTCTGTTTAAAGTTATTCAGACATCATGACACTGTCTAAAAGCATAATATAAAAACAATACTTGTATGATTACACTTTTAAACTTTGTACTTGAACAATGTGACTCAAGTAGTCACAGCCAATACTCTTTTACAGTCAATAGGGATCTCACCCATTTACCAGATGTTCAAAAATAAATAACTACTGAATGTGTGATCTACAGGCAAGTGTTTTAATATTTATAGCTGGTAACTCTGGATTTACACACCTGAGTTCAAAATGTATTTAGTTCAAACAGCTTTATAACAGGAACAATGTTACACACATACATGCATATACACATGTGCATGTACACATATAAAAACTTTCAATATCAGAACCTGATAAGTCACTGCCATTACTTCCCCACATACCATTCCTGATCACTTCTATAATACTGTGTTGAAATCTTTGCATATACATGTGCAATTTTGTATTCTGTATTGACATATCACCAAAAAAACTGTCCATTTTGCTGTTATTTTAATGGTTGTATAATAAAGACTTAATATTGTAAAATTTACATAATACTCTCAATGCAATATTTATTTTTTAAAAATCATCACCTGAGTTTTCTGTAGTGATGTAAATCAGCAAGCAGCCTAAATTTGAAGAGTATTTATAATTCTACCCTCCAGTGACAATAACTGTTAGTATGTTGGAATATGGGAGCTAGCCTTAATATTTTAAATATCTAGTTCTTTCTTCTCATCTACACAAACATGAACATACAAATATATACTGTATGTATGCTTTTTAGAATGTGCCCATAGTATGCAGAATCAGAATATACCTTTAATAACCAAAAAATTTTAATAGCATATTAAGACCATTTTTCATATCTGTAAATTAGAGTTACCTGCATAGTATTTCCTTTTTGGACTATACCATAATTTAACAGTCTATTATTGCACTTTTGTTTATATTTAAAGTGTTGCTATTTTAAATACTGCTACAATTAATATTCATATCATTACAAATTGTCTGGTTAGTTACTTTGGAAATATTCTTAAAATTGCATTAAATGTATGCATATTTTTAAAGCTTTAGATAAGTATGGACAGGATCCCTTCAATAAAAGGTTATGGAAAGTTATAGTCCCAACAGCAGTGTATGTAATATAACTTACCCTTTAAGAACATTTGGAAAGTACTCTTTTAGTATAAATTGTTGAATTTGTTTAAAATTCAAAATATCTCAAATAAAACCCAATTTTAATTACAGATAATGAGATAGTAAATACATTCCATCCAAATCACATTAAAATATCTATTATTTTTCTTAACATGACAATAATGAATGATATATTCTCTATTGACTACATGATCATAAATTCCAAAGTGAAAAATAGAAGACAGTAGACCATGATGCACACATAGTGTCATTCCAGTGATCAGCAGCTTATAAAAACAGTTCTTTCCAATTAAGCCTTTAAAAAAATGTGTAAGCACAATTAAGGGAGCCCTGGTTGCTCAGTGGTAAAGGCACTTGGCTGCTAACTGAAAGGTCAATGGTTCAACCACTTAGTGGGAGAAAGATGTGGCATTCTGTTTCTGCAAAGATTTAATCTTGGAAATCCTGTGGGGGCAGGTCTTCTCTTTCCTCCATGGTCACTGTGAGTTGGAATCAACTCGATGGTGGTCAGTTTGGTTTGATAGCTATAGACAGAGTTCTTTCAAATTAAGCATTTTTTTAAAAAATGTGTAAGCATACTTTCACTTAAGTGAGAGCTCAGAAATCTTTGAAATATTAAAAAAAAAATAGAGTTGTATTCTATGACATACTGTGTCACTTTATAAGTGGAGCCACCGAGAACAGCTCTGTTGGTTAAATTTATCATTAGTTTATATTTGTAAGAATTTCATGGAGGAAGAACTACGAAAACATTTAATAAGTACACAAATCCCCATTTGGTTTTCCTGACTTTAGTACCTCATCAAAATGAATTCGCTGTGTCTTTGTATTTGTACAATAAGAATATTTCAAAGCCAGATGGATCTAATTTCATATTTGTCTATGAGAAATAAAGCCAAATAAAATTAAATCAGGCTCCTTCAATCCTATATGGTAGTTCCCGACTTGGCATTGAGTAGTGTCAAAAGTACCATCAAAAGCAGAAGTGCTTATTTTAGTGATATCATCCATCACCTTGTCACCTGGATACAAAGTAGAGATTTGGATTCTATTTCAGATAACATCATTAGAACAGATTTCAATATTAAAGGCTTGTTACCTATGTACTGTGGTAAGAGAAAATATTACTTTTCAAGACTTTTTAAAAAATATTATAATTATACTGGAGTCCCTGAGTGGTACCAATGGTTAAGTGCTCCACAACTACCCAAAAAGTTGGAGTTACAAACCCACACAAGGTGCCTCAGAAGGCCTGGCAATCTGCTTCTGAAAGGCCTTAAAAACCCGATGTAACAGTTCTGCTTTGATACAGGTGTGCTACCTTTGAGTCAGAATTGACTCAATGGTCAACTAACAGTTACAACTCTTTACTACATTTAAGATTTTTCAAAGCTAATCATTTTTAATACTATGAAGACTGTAAATTTTCTCCAGTCTTTTTTGAAAACGTGTTAATAATATATTCTATGAATGGATAAAATTAAAATACCAAGTTAATTTTTTTATATAATAGTTATTTAGTTCATAATATCTCTCAGAATGCATTGACATCTAATATGCACTATACAAGGTAACTCAGTTCATATAAAATACATTTTGTACATATTCAGTGATGAATATCAGGCAAAAGGAGTAGGCAAAAGAAAGGAGAAGAGAAGGAGGAATAGAAATAATGAATGAATAATTAACAAATGAAAAGCCTTTGCATAGGTACTTTTATCAGAAAATTACCTAAGCAGCATTTTCAAAATGCACATGAAGTTTCGCTTGCATCAGAGTAATACTCTGTGCTTGTTAAAAGAATTTCTTGCATACTACCCAAGGCTACTAAATCACTTTCCTTTGGAAGGAGGTTTAAAGGATGTGTGTTTTTAATGAGTACCAAAGATGAGTGTTGTGCCTACTGAAGTTTGAGATCTATTGAACTAATGTGTAAAGTTAATTGAAACTTCTGACCCATGGCTTGATTTTGTAAACTTCTATTTGCTTAGAAAACCTACTCAGAGACAATTCAACGTCAAGCATAAAGAAGAGTAGAAACACAAAGAGAACTCTAAGAAAGTGAACATTGGAACATTGGAAGGCAGAAGCTGATAATAACTTATTCACCCTGTTCCATTCACTACTGTTGGAAGGAGCAGCAGCAGGAGAATTTTAGGATGCGATTTTTTACTTACAGTATTTTCCTCTCAAGATAAGCTAAATCATGAATGTGATTAATATCTAAGGAACAAAATAATTAAGTTTGTATAGGTATATCCTAAAGGTGTTCTGATGTGCAGTAGTCAAATCATTCTGCTGCTAACCAAAAAGTTGGCAATTTGAACTCACCAGCCCCTCTGCAGGAAAAAAAAATGAGGCAATCTGCTTCCATAAAGATTTACAGTCTTAGAAATCCTATGGGGCAGTTCTACCCTGTCCTACAGGATCACTATGAATCAGAATCTACTTGATGGAAATTTATTTGGTTTTGATTTTAGGTATAGCCTGTGTATTACTATAGCATAGATGTTATTTTAAGAATCTGTATACCGAATGCTGTTTGCATGCCATCATATTTCATTATGTATTGATTGATTTTGAAATGTATTTTTCACAGAAAATTATTGTAAATATAATCTAAATGATAGATAAATGGTATTGAATATTATGAATAGTGACTTCCTTATAAAATAAAATGTATTTAGGGCCATCTTTTGATTATGACTTCTGCAATCATAAACATATTTCTGTATATAATTTCATTTTTCCCATCTATGAAAAATTAGCATAAAAAGCAATAGATAAATTCATAGTTCCAAAGTTTCGAATATGGTTTTCCTTCATTTAAAAACATATTACAAGTATCAATGTTGAAAATTATTGATTAAAGAAAAAGACATTTGGTATGGAGCTATTTTTGACATGTGCATTTTAATCTATATTAAAAACACATTAATCTCTGCCTTCTTTTTCCTCCAGTGTTTGAAGTTGAATTGCAACCAAGCATATTATGCAAATAAAGATAATTCTTTCCAAAATGCTAAGAATCTAATGTCAAAAAATACATATTTTAGCATATATTATTTAGTGAAAAGTTCATTTTTATTTTTCTGCAAAAGTGTTCTAAGCTTTGGAGTAAGAGAATTTTGTGAGTCTCTGGTTAAATCATATAGCTAAGAGGTTTTAACTTCCTTATAGGTATCCAAAGATGGTAATATTTGACTTTTTCTGCCATTGTACCAATCTCATTTAATTTCTGGTGTTGTTGTTGTTGCTGTGTATGAGCATAAAAAGGAAATTGCTCAGTGGATCAGTAATTGACAGCCTTTTTACTCCTGGTCAGTAAGTTATGCTGTTCTGTGAAGCTATGCTTTCCATGAGATTTAGGGCATGCCAGAATCCTAAGAATAGAATGGAATAAGACCATCTGGTTGTCTATAATGAGAAATGTCCCAGAAATGGTTCTGATAGCTATCACTGCTCTTCCCCTTGAGAATCATTACTCTGAACAGTACCAGTAATGGCAAGAATTCAAGGACCTACCATGGACATGGCTTAGCTTATCAAAAAATGGCAGCCGCTGTAATTGTTGAAGCTAAATGGACACATGATGTGCTAGAATGACCATAGTAGTAAAAGCCAGGAGACTGGTTTCTAGTCAGCACTGACACTGCTTACTCTTGGATTCTGAGAAAGTAAACTTCCCTTTCTAGGCTGCAGTTCCGCCTTTGAGAAGTGATTTGACGTCAATGAGTTTCAGTGTTTTCTCTGGTTACTCAACACATGTAAAGTGATAAGAAAAACACAAAATGCGTGGTGGTGAGAAAGACAACACTTAGGTCACAGAAAATGATTAAAAGTGAATAAAAATGGTAAAAGAATGACTAGGAAAATATTACGAAAAATCACAATGAAAAGCATATGTTTAAACAAAAAAATCCCAAACTTGATGTTGTAGAGTCATTCTGACTCATAGTGACCCTATAGGACAGAGTAGAACTGCCCCATGGGGTTTCCAAAGCTGTAAATCTTTATGGAAGCAGACTACCTCATCTTTCTCCTGTGGAGCAGCTGGTGTGTTCAAACCACTTCCCTTTTGCTTAGCAGCTGAATGCTTTAGCCACTTCACCACCAAAGATGCTTAGCATGTGTTTATGATGGGAATAATTTTGATGAAAGTACCTTTAAAGGTATAAGGCAATGGACACTCTTTGGTAGTAGAGTTGGATAGAAAGAAAGATTATCATTATATTTTCCTAAATTTGTATATATTATGAATAATTAGAAAGCAGATTAATAAAATAATAAATTGTACTTAGCGACATATACTCAAAAAAACCAAACTCACTGCTGGCGAGTCGGATCCGTCTCATAGTGATCCCTCCTTGGATTTCCGAGGCAGTTATCACCATGGACTGCTAACCAGGAGGCAGGCGGTTCAAACCCCCCAGCCACTCTTGGGAAGGAAGGTTAGGCAATCTACTTCCATAGTGATACTGTCTCGGAAACCCAAGGAAGGGTTGCTATGAGTTGGGTCCGACACAACAGCACGTAACAACAACAGCAACAACAATATCACTACAGAAGTAGATAGGAATATTAATTGAAATTTTTTTCATTATTTAACAAAAATAACAATCATATGAGAGTTTTTTTGTAGTTTTTACATTATATTTTTATAAGGTACATTTAAAATATAATCAAAAATTGATTAAAATCAAACTGAATTTTATTTTATAGTCATAAAGTTCTAATGCATAAATGTACTTACTTCTATGCCCTACCTTAATAATGGGGTTATACCTATGTCTATTTCTTTAAACTATATTCTTTCACTTCTGTAATAATAATGTGGGATAAGACCATTTTAATTCCTAGGCATTTGCATTTTCTGTATGTTAGATAACTGTTCAGCTTTCTACATCTCAAAAGTGGCTAAGGTTATATATGATATAAACCATAGGGAGGTAAGACGGGATTTTTTTTGTTGTTGTTGTTGTTACTACTTATCATTTTGAATAACCCCATCATGCCCAATCAGTTTTTTTTCAAGAGATATTTACAGAGGGTCAAAATGTATACCTAAATACATACATGTATGCAATTGATAATATTGTTAAATATATAAATAGTGAATTAGTGAATAAGAATTTAGCGAGCAAGATCATTTCCAGTTTTACTAGAATTTGAAAAGATCATAATAGAGAAATTAGTAGTTTTGACCAGGGACTTTATGGAAGGTAGAGTTTGAAAAGTGCAGCGAGCAAGGTCATTTCATGAGGGAAAGATATGTGTAAATAAACAAGTTAGCAATGCCTAAAGTGTTCTGGGACACACCAAGTAGATAAGTACATTAACCTGGCAGTTGCAGAGGCCTTATATAATTGATTAGTGGTAGATGAAGATGGGACCTGATTATAAAGAGCCTTCAATCACAGGCTAAGGGACTTTGAAATATAGTCATATGCTTAATAACGTCCACTCAGGCAACATCTGACTGCATATATGTCTGTGGTCCCAATCACTGTAAAGTCTATTATATTAAAATTTTGAGGTACTTACAATGATTCATAATTTATAAATGGGTGCTACTCTGTGATACATAACAAACATTATTATTATTATTACTGTATTATCATGTTGAATTTGTTTTTAGTGTATCTGCAAGTGTTTACTTTTTATGCATAGAAAGTAACACTCTATACTATATATTAAGATAATGCTTGACTGACTGATGCTAGGTATGAACCATACCTGTTCTGATTTACATATGAATTTGATTTAATGAATTAGGAATAGAACTCATTCATAATCTGAGGACTGCTTATATATAATATGGTGTTTGCAGAATGTCCAATTCATGTAGTGTCCTATTTCGCAGGACTTATTGTGGATATTAAGTGACACATTATCGTATATCCTAGGATTCACAGATAGTTGCTGAGAAAGGTCACTAGAGAAATATTTATGTAATTTAATGTGCTTAAAATAGATTAACCTATCTTTTTTTACTATTATTTCTAAGTTAGCTTTTCCTTTAAAGAAAATCTACTCTGCAAATAAATTTATTTCAGAGAGTTTAAATACTTTGTTCTTATTTGATTATATTAATTGCCAATGACAATAGAAGAATATTGTCTTTTAAACATATCTTACAGATAAAAGCAATACTGTCATAGTTATTTATACATTGTGCCTTGCCTAATGGAATCAATCCCTGTGGGAACAGCTGTACAAATTAGTGCCCTGTATAGCACATGAAAGCTTATTTTCATCACAAAGAGTCATTTATTCGTTGCTTAACTGTGAATGTTGCCCTCACTAGGCAATGTACAAAGATTGCTACTTAGGGATTGTTTAAGAATTGAGCCCAGGGACTCTAAATGCTTTTAGAATATTCAGTATGGGGCACTACTTTTACACCCACTGGGCTAAATTGTGCTTGGTGGTATGAGCTAAATATGTTAGTCGCAGTAACAACCAGTCTCCAGTAATAACAGATACCTGACCTAATATTACCTGCAACAGGTGTGTAGGTAGACCATGCAAGAATCAGACAATGACAATTATTTAACTTGCTATGAATAATGGAGTGTTTTACGACATATTGACTACCCAATCTGCTCAGCTGGTTTCAGTATTCAACATAGAATTTCAGTTAGAATTTGGATTGCAGTTCTTAATATCTTGCTACATTTATGGTCCTCACAGGCTAAATGATGAATCTCAGATGACAGGCTCCATTTAGTTTTGGGTCTTTATGTAAAGTAAATATGATGTTGTGTGCTGATGAGTAGAGTTTTGCCTAATTGTGAATCCATGTGACAGAGTAGAACAGCCCCATAGGGTTTTCTAAGCTGTAATCTTTATGGAACAAGTCACAAGGTCTTTCTCTCGCAGAACTAATAAGTGGGTTCTGACCTCCGACCTTTCAGTTAGCTAGGATTGGCATAATTAGGCAATAAGTTACGTTTGTCAAAATGAACCCAAATTTTAAAATATCTTTGAAGCCAAACAACAGAGTTCTATGTATTTTCATTGATTTAGAATTTCAAGAGACTCTTACTAACTTTTTATTGTGATTTGGGTGAAATTTTAGAAAGCAGATTCATTTTAAATTCAACAATTCATACAGTTTTATCAGCCATCCTCCATATTCTTACTATATCTTTTATCATCCAGAAATACTTTTAATAGTTAATACTCAACTTTCAAGATGCTCATTTTCACATTCAACTAATATGATTATCAAGAATAATTATATATTTAATATAAATACACATATAAGATAAAATATATAAAGTATACCCCCCCCCCCAAAAAAAAAAAAAAAACCTCACTGCCACCCAAACCATTCTGACCCCTTGGGTTTCCGAGACAGTATCTCCACAGAAGTAATTTGCTCAGTCTTCCTTCCAAGGAGAGGCTGGTGGGTTTGAACCACCAGCCTTCTGGTTAGCAGTCAAATGCCTTATGCACTACAACACCAGAGCTCCTATATACAAAATTATATGTATATGTGTGTGAATGTGTATGTAGTTCTTGTTCGATATTGTAGTTTCATAAAAACTCTTGCTGAATTATAAAACTCAGTGAAAGAAAAAATCATTGACCTTAGACATTCTCCTTATATAACTGTACTAAATATGTTTAAAATTCAGACTTATATTAAGCATCATGCCTCAAATCTTCAATGTAACTTCCACTATTTATATTGTTTTATAGCTTTCCTAAAAGAATGGAATAATTTGGGTGATATATATTACACTATATTTTGACAATCTTTTAAGAAGTTCATAATAATGCACATGATATCTGTCATTCTTGGATTGATAGATTTATTTATCATGTTGTTAAATTATTATACATATTGTCTTTTGGAACAATATTAAGCCTTTCAGTTGCAAAGTATTTACTTCCAAAATGTTTTACTATTTCTCTGAATAATAATGGCCCAAAATGTTGTGGTTGTAGACTATAAAAATACTTAGGAACAAAATATTTATTAAAAAGAATATGATAACAAGAGACAATGCCTTTGACATTACAGTTATCTAATGAAGTAAGGTTAGAAAGTCTTTATAAAATAGGATATCTCTAGGGTATTTCAGGGTATCTGTTGGAGCATATGCATTTTTGTTTTAATAAAACTATTATTGAAATAATGCTCAGTAGTATAGACAGATATGAGAAAGGTATTTTCCAACATACTTTCTTCTCCTTTTAACTTCGACAGGTGCCAAATAACTCATACAAGAATGCATTCCTGGAGAAAGAGAGGAAACAAATAAAAGACCACACTATATATAGTATGCAAAAATAACTACAGTGGACAAAATACAAAACGTAGTTAATATTACATGAGAGGAAAATAATCTTATTTCATTGATTTTAACGTAGCAAACTAAATTTAATTTAATTTAAGCACTCATTAATATACTTAAATATGTAATCTGAAATAAACCTACTAGAAATATTTAGTTTGCAACAAGTAGCCCATGCTTATTGGAATAAAAGTTACGATTATTTATTTTCATGAAAATAATTAAGAATCTGTACTGTTATGATACTCTTAAGTGAAGAGTTATTAGAAAACGTAACAGAGTATTAATCTCTAATTATTTAAAATTTATTTGTAATTAGCTCTACAGGAGTGCAAAATAATTCTTGCAATATTAATGACAACCAGATTAAAGAGGAAGGCTTTTTTCTCCTTGTCGTAATTAGTTTAGTTTACAATTTCTTATTTACGAAACATATATTATTTATCTACCTCTAAATGCCTATTACTCCCAAGCCACCTTTCTTACTGCATAAAAGGTTTAGTTGTCTTCATCTTAATTTCCCGTAAGTCATTAATGGGATCACAGAAAGGTTAAGACCAATGAGGAAAAAACAAAATTGCAAACATAAAAAACAGCCAGCCTTAAGCTATGTATGAATTAGGAAATGCTGGTATTTGATGATATCTTTGCTGTCTTTAATCATGTGTCCTGATCTCCTTTACATGTCAGGAGCCATCAGGAACCCTGGCAGTATCAGTGCTGTCTGGCCCATTTCACATGCTCAGCCAAGGCCTGTACTTTGACTTGTCATGACTCCCATTGCCACATCAAAACGCAAATCTACTGGATTCATGGTATTATGTCTTTCCACATTTCTTGGTGGCAACCACTAATCTGTTAGGAATCTGCTAAATGTTAGTCTTCTAGATATTATTTGGAAAATATGTAGAGAAAGCTTCTTAACCTAAATTAACATTGTTTAGATTATCCCTGACTTTAATCTTCACAAGACCCGGTATTTTTTATAATACACACTGTCTTTTAAATCAGTCTTCTCTGATAGACTAAAATTCCTTCATGTAGAAACACCTGTTTTATTCACCTCTGTATTCTTCAGAGGCTAACCTAGCACCGGTACCACATGCTTGGTCACTGTCAACCAATGTTGGCAGTCTTAAAAAAATGAATAGGAAAAAAAAAAAAAATCAGCAAATGCCAGTAACTGCAGTCTTATTTAGTTAATTCTGAAGGAATTAGTGGTAAAAAAAAAAAAAAAGGTACTTATATTTGCCATTTGCCCATACATGTGTAACATGTGTGACTCTTTATTTCACATGTCTTGCTTTAAGGTATCAGTTTTATTCCTCTAGCAAAGTCCTCCCTGCCCCAATATCTGAGTGTTGTTGTTGTTGTTATGTGCTGTCAAGTCAGACCTGACTCATAGTGACCCCTCCTTGGGTTCCTGAGGCAGTATCACCATGGAAGTAGATTGCTCCATCTTCCTTTCGAGGAGTGGCTGGTGGGTTTGAATCGCCAGCCTTCTGGTTAGGAGTCAGGTGCCTTAGGCACTATGCTACCAGAGCTCCTAATAATATCTGAGTAGTGTTTCCCAACCGGTACCTCTATACTGTACAAAAATCTTATGTAATGTACTATGCTAATAGATGCTAAGAGAGTTCTTTAAATTGAAGCACTGTAAGCTTTCATGTATAGAACATAGCTAATGAAATACCCAGCAGCAAACTAAATACCTCTGTAAAATGGGTCTAATAATCATCTTTAAGATTGTTGAAGGTTTAGTAAAAATATTTGTAAAGTACCTGGGATGCTGCCTAGAGTCCCTGATAAGCTCTCAAAAAATCGTAGCTATTATACTTTATGTTGGTTTCCAAGACCTATACATTTGTGAGTAACAAAGGATCAATTAAAAAGAATAATTATGATACATGTAGGAAAGTTGCATGTTAGAACTTTAAGGAAAAAAAATATCACTGATCTGGTTTTACCATTTGTATAGCCATCTGCCTGCTCATTATGGTAAAAATACCTGTAATTCTTTTAGTTTAAATATTTAATGTTGTGATTTACATCATATTAGATGTATATGAGTGACATACATGGAGCTCTGGTGGCTCAGTGGTTTAAATATTTGGCTACTAACCAAAGGGTCCATGGTTTAATCCACCAACTGCTCCCTGGGAGAAAGATGAGGAAGGCTGCTTTCATAAAGATTTAAACAACCTTGGAAATTCTATGGGGCCATTCTACTCTGTCCTGTAAGGCCACTAAGAGTTGGAATTGACTTGATGGCAGTGGGTTTTGTATTTGGGTTTATGACCCAAAAGACTGAGAAATACATCTTTGGCTAGAGGAGAAGAATATAGAAAGGAAAGTAAGTGACCAAGTGACTTTTAGAAAAAAAAAAAAAAAAAGCCACGAAAGCTTCAAGAATAGAGTATCTTTCTGTTCTTATAGTGTGTATTAGTTTTCTCGGGCTGCCGTAACAAATAGCATCAAATGGAAACAACAGAAATTTGTTGTCTCAGTTTTAGAACCTAGTTATCTGAACTCAGTGTGTGGAAAGGGCCATGTTCCTTAAAGATTCCAGAAGAATGTCTTTTCTTGTCTTTCCCAGTTTCTGGTAGTTTCAGGCATTCCTTGGCTTGTAAATGTATCTTTATATGACAGTCTTTGTCTGTCTGTGTCTCTCCTCTTCTTTTATAAGGATAATACTCAAATTAGATTAGGACCCACCCTACTCCAGGCCATCTACCTATGTTAACTGAAAACATCTTCAAAGACCCTATTTCCACTCATGATCATGTTCATAGGTACTAGGGGTTTGGGCTTCAGCATAATTTTGGAAGTATGCATCTTCAACTGATGACAAATTGGGAACAATTCCCTCTCCTTTGCTATTTTAACTGTGAGCTAAAAGGCTCTTGTTAAAAGAGAAACTCACTGCCATCAAGTTGGATCCCACTCATAGCGATCCCTCCTTGGGTCTCTGATGAAGTATCACTACAGAAGTAGATTGCCCAAGCTTCCTTCCGAGGAGTGGCTGGTGGGTTTGAACTGCCAGCCTTATGGTTAGCAGTCAAATACCTTAGGCACTACACCACCAGAGCTCCTATTAGAAGAGAGGGAATATGAACCATATGTAGCTTCTCTATGCCCTCAGCTTTCTCTATTTGCACACTTGTCCTTAAAAGATGAATAGTTATAAGCACAGAATTGAGAGTTAGACATGATTTATTCTTTCATCCATTCAATGTCACTGCATCTTCAAGTAAAATAGGGAACTCCTGGTTGCTCAGCTCCATTAATAAGGATTGAAGAAGCCCATGACTGAGCATCCAGCACAAAGCATGGCACATGGCAGATACTCAGGTCTTTCTTCCTTTGTTCCTTTTCCCAGCCTTCCATCCAAATCTGTTGGAGAAATGATGAAACAGCTAGTAAGAAATACTAGGAGGGGGGAAATTTATTGATGTAAAGATAACGGGATTTAACTAGTATGAAGTCTTTATTGGAAAGAAGGGGGAAAAAAATAAAAACTTTGATTCTTGGCTTTGCTCTCAGTGGTTGTGCAATCTTGGGCCCTCTGAACTTGCCTGGGTCTCTCGGTTTTCTCCCATGCATGTAGATACAATTATTTCTCACTTGCAGCTCCAAACACCTACAGTTCCAAAATGAACTATCCAAATCTTCTTATCCTCAGGCAGACAGACCAAAAGAAATGGTATTTTATTTTACCAATATAAAAATTTTAAATGGAGAGAATTCAAGGACAAGAAAGCCTCTCCAATCCTTAATTAATATTTCTGACTTTCTCTCTTTCAAGTCCTTAAAGAAAACCAACTCTATGAAGAAAGATAAATTTGAAAGAAATCTACAGTATTTCTATAAAAGATTGTAAGTACATGTTTCTGTATATGAAACAGTTGGATTGAAAGGAACAATGTACAAGGCAGATGATTCTTTATCTTGAAATTTCACAGCTATCATCTTTTGTAACAACGATGGTAAATGAATGGAATATTGTTTATTCCACTAAAGAAATTATCCAATCTTTAGTATACAGAGACTTCTTTTAATTTTTCTCACCTTTGTATCTGAAAGCAAAGGCACATGCTTATCTTCTTTTGTAACTGCTTATTGTCAGTTAGATGGGCTATCCATTGCATTTACTCATCTTCTAATGCTTTATATTCTGGTTTTCATCCTTTTTACTTCATTAAAACTACCCATCCCCATTGCAAAGACCATCTAACTATTTGACCACTTCTCACCTTTCTCCTCCTCAATCTCTTTCCATCATTTGGCTGTGACTTCACCATAAACACTCTCCTGCATTCCCTGTCTCCTTTGTTAGTCTACTTTCCCTCTGTTTGCAAGTACTTTGCAGGCTGATAGGACTATTCTCTGTAAAGATCTTTTGTGGTATATTCATTCACTCCCATAATCTGAATTTAGTCAGAACCTCTGGGGAGACAGTTTCCAAATCTCTATAAGTAGTACAGACATCTTTCATATATTTCCCACTGCTGCTGAGCATTTCTGCCTGGAGCTACCACTGTGTACCTCAAACACAAAACTTCCAAGGTCAAAATCACTATTTCCCCATGGAAATTTATTTCTTTTCTCTTATTCTTATTAATGAGAGATCAAGTTTGAAATGAAAGCAAATTTACTTTCTCATTCTCTTTTTATTTCTTGCTTATTTTGTCCTATGGAATTTTTCTCCAAGTTATTTTTTTATTTTTCCCAAAATATTCACCTCTTCTTTTTGCCTTTCACTATCACCAACATAGTGCCAGTTTTATTACTTTTAACTTGAGATATTATAATAACCTTATAGTGGGTGTACACACATCTTATTCCTGATCCCAGTCCATCCTCTTTCTCTTCCAGGTTAGCCTCATTAAATAATAACATTTATTATATCATTGTCCTTCAGAGTAGCTTCCATTTCCTATTGCATAAAATGGCTTCTAAAAAGTAATTAAGCAGTCAAAACAATTCCCCAAAGGCTAATAGGGAGCTTAAAGTACTATTTTTTTTTTTTTTAATTAGGATTTGGGTGAAGATTTCCAGAGTAAATTCACCTTAAAGTACTATTTACATAGCATTCAACACCCTACAGAGGAGGGCTCTGATCTACCTTATATCCACTCCCCTTCACATTGCCTGTATTTAGACTGGTCAATTCCATTGCACCTATACTCATCTTTCTCCCCCCACTCATCTTTTCTTCCTTTATAAAACTCTCCTTTTCTTCTTTCCTACTGTCATAATTTATCAACATAATTCCTTTCCTTTCCCTCTTTGTCCCTCTCTTCCTTACATTTTTTCCCTCTTACTCTTTCACTCTCGTTTTTCAAGTTAAGCTACTTATCCTTTTATTTATTCATTTGTCTACTTGACACCTGTTGTATTCCTGGCACAGTTCTGGATACTGAGAATAGACTGCTAAAGGAAAACAAAGGGCTGTGCTCTATTGCCTCTTATGGTCTAGGCAAGAGACAGATGATACTCAAATGGTCACATACTATGAAGATGCGATGCAGAAAAGTGTGTTGAGCTGTCCTCTATAGGCCTGGTTTGTTGTTCCAGACTCCCTTCAAATATCACCTTCTTCATGAATTACTTGCTAATCACTTGGCCAGGATGTATATTTTGTGTCCCAGTAATGCTAATATAAAGACAAGAAGTATAACTAGTTTATTTTTATTATTTTTTTTTAGTTCTTATATTCTAAGCACCTTAAGAGCAAGTCATACACAGTGCTTCCTAAATATTTATCAAATGAATGAATGATGGAAAATCCTAATTCTTTATTTTTGCCTAATCTTATGGCACTTTTCTTACTTTGCCTTATTCTTTTACACCTATGCTTCACTTATTCACTATCTTGCTGTGACAATTATAATCAAGTGTTCTGGAATGTCCATTCTTCTCAATGTTACCCATAATTTGTTATGATCCACACAATTGAATGCTTTTGCATTGTCAAAAAAAATACAAAAAAACCCCCCACATCTTTCTGGTATTCTTTACTTTGAACCATAGCTATCTGACATCAGCAATGATATCCCTCATTCCATGTCCTCTTCTGAATCCAGTTTGCATTTCAGAGATATATTTCAGAGATATATCTTCCATATATCTCTGTCAATATACTGCTGCAACCATTTCTGAATTATCTTCAGCAAGATTACTTCGTGTGATATGAATGATATGGTTCAATAATTTCCATATTCTGTGGGATTCCCTTTTTTTGGAATGAGTACAAATATGGATCTCTTCCAGTCAATTGGCCAGGTTGTTGTCTTTCAAATTTCTTGGGATAGACAAGTGAGTGCCTCCATCACAGCATCTGTTTGTTGAAACATCTCAGTGCATTTTTAGTCGATCCCTGGAGTCTTGTTCTTTGCCAATTCCTTCAATGCAGTTTTGACTTCTTCCTTCAATACCATTGGTTCTTGATCATATTCCATCTCCTGAAATGGATGAGCAATGACCAATTCTTTTTGGTATAATAACTCTGTGTATTCCTTCCATCTTGTTTTGATGTTTTCTGCATCATTCAATATTTTTCCCATAGAATCTTTCAGTATTGCAACTCGAGGTTTGCATTTTTTCTTTAGTGCTTTCAGCTTGAGAAATGTCAAGTGTGTTCTTCCCTTTTGGTTCTCTAACTCCAGGTCTTTGCACATTTCATTATAATAATTAACTTTGTCTTCTCGAGCTACTCTTTGAAATCTTCTGTTCAGCCCCTTTATCTTGTCATTTCTTCCATTTGCTTTAGCTACTCTCCATTCAAGGTCAAGTTTCAGAGTCTCTTCTGACGTCCATATTGGTCTTTTATTCCTTTCTTGTTTTTTTAATGACCTTTTGCTTTCTTCATGGATGATGTTCTTTTTCTTTTTTAAAATTTTTATTGCGATTTGGGTGAAAGTTTACAGAGCAAATTCATTTTCCCTACAGCAATTCACATACACTTTGTCTCATGACATTGACTGCAATTTCCCACAATACAACAGCTCTCTTCCCACTTCCTCCCCACAGTTACCTCCCCTATGTCCTTCCCTCCCATGAACCTCTGCCCCTTGAGCTGTCTCCTTGTGCATACACAGCCTTTCTATTCTCCCATGACTGATCTCTCCAAGGAGTGTATCTAGGTATGTGAACGTTCAGCTCATATGCTTGTCTTTTGTTTGGCTGGAAGACACAGGAGTGTGTTCAATTCCAGACCTAAAGAGCAGCTAGGAGCCATAGTGTCAGTGTTTCCTTCAGGCTCTATCAGACCAGCAAAACTGGTCCTTTTTTTTTTTTTTTAATGATTTTGAATTTTGTTCCACATTGTTCTCCCACTCTATCCAGGATATCTTACACAGATCCCCTTCTGAGTGATTGACAGCATTAGACAGGCACTATCTAGTTCTTCTGGCCTCATAGTCACATAGGCTGAGGATGACATAGTGCACCAGTCCCTTGGACTAATTGTTTACACACATCCCTGGATTTCTTCATCCTTCTTTGCTCTGTGTGAGGAGAGACCCATCATTGCATCTAGATGGCTGCTTGCAAGCTTTTAAGATTCTGGAGTAGGATGTGGAACAATGTTTTTTGTGGGAAATGTTATGCCACTTGAGCTTGATGTCTCCTGCCCATGGTCCCTAGCCCACAGGTCCAAGTACTCACTCCCTCTGGGTAGCTGGCTGTGGCCAAGAAGTGACTATAACTTGTACTTTGTCAGCTCTACAGTATACCTGGGAATTATTACAGAACATTCAAATACACTTGTAGAAACTTTGTCTGCCAACCCTATACATGGTCATGGGCACACTCCCCCCTGCATAGACATACCTAATAATTCAGCCTGTCCACCCATATAGTTACCTATAGATCAATGTTTGCTATCACTGACAATGCAGTTCTGTATGTGCAAAAGGGTTCATCTTTGTTGTCTCTACTTCCCATGCACCTCTCTATGTCTTCCTCTTCCTCAATGCCACTGTGTTGATCACTCACATTTGGTACATTGCCCATATCTTCACCCAAATCAATATTCATCTCTACCTATCTAATAGTGTTCCCTCTCCTTCACTTCCACCCCTGGTAAACAACAAAGAAAATTTCCTTCCATATATAAACCTTTTCTTGACTTTTTTGCAATAATGGTCTAATACAATATTTGTCCTTTTGTGATAGACTTATTTCACTCAGCATAATGACCTCCAAGTTCATCCATGTTATGCAGTGTTTTGCAGATTATACATTATTCTTTAGGGTTGCATAGTATTCCATTGTGTGTATGTACCATAGTTTGGTTTTCCATTCTTCTGTTGATGGGCGCCTAGGTTGTTTCCATCTTTTGGCTATTATAAATAGTGCTGTGATGAACATTGGTGTGCATATATCTGTTCTTGTCCTAGCTCTCACTTTTTAAGGATGTAGACCTAGCAATGGCATTGCTGGGTCAAATGGTGTTTCTAATTCCAACTCTCTAAGGAATCGCCATACTGCTTTCCACAGTGGTTGTATCATTTGACAGTCCCATCAGCAGTGTATGAGAGTCCCAATCTCTCCACATCCTCACCAGCATTTGTTATTTTCTGTCTTGTTGAACTTTGTTACTAGTGTTGTGGCAAGATGGTATCTCGTTGTTTTGATTTGCATGTCTCTAATGGCTAATGATCGTGAGCATTTCTTCATGTATTTTTTGGCTGCCTGAATATCCTCTTTGGTGAAGTGTCTATTCATATCAGCTGCCCATTTTTTAATTGGATTATTTGTCTTTTTGTTGTTGAGGTGTTGGAGTTTTCTATAAATTCTAGAGATAAGTCCCTTTGCAGATATGTCATTGCCAAATAATTTTTTCCCAATTTATAGATTCTCTGTGTACTATTTTGAAAAAGACTTTGGAGGCACATAAAAATTTAATTTTTAGAAGGTCCTATTCATCTAGTTTATCTTCTGCTCTTTGTTCATTTTGGGTTATGCTAGATAGTCTATTTATACCATATATTAAAACCAAACTCACTGAATTTGCCCCTATTTTTTCCTTGAGGAACTTTATAGATTTATGTTTCAGATTTAAGTTTTCGATCCCTCTCGAGTTAATTTTTGTGTATTGTGTGAGGTACGGGTCTTATTTCCTTTTTCTGCAAATGGATATCCAGTTTTGCCAACACCATTTATTAAACAATCTCTTCCCCATTTAATGGATTTCAGCCCTTTGTCAAAAATATCTGGCTTTAGGTCAATGGATCTATTACTGGGTTCTCAATTCTATTCCACTGGTCTATGTGTCTGTCATTGTACCAATACCAGGCAGTTTTGACTACTGTGGTGTATAGCAGATTTTAAGATCCAGGAATTTGAGACTTCCTACTTTGTTCTTCTCCTTCAATAGTGCTTTGCTTATCTGAAGTCTCTTTCCTTTCCATATAAAGTTACTGATTGGTTTTCCATATCCTTAAAGAATGTTAATGGGATCTGGATTGGTTTGCATTGATTGTATAGATTGCTTTGGGTAGAATTGGCATGCTCACTATGTTCAATATTCCTATCCACAAGCATGGTATGTTGTTCCATTTATGTAGATCTCTTATGGTTTCTTGAAGTAGTCTTTTACAGTTTTTTTGTACAGGTCATTTGTGTCCTTGGTAAGATTTATTCCCAAATATTTTATTTTTTTGGTAGCTATTGTAAATGATATTGATTTCCTTATTTCTTTTTCAGCAATCTTTTTCCTTGTGTAGAGGAATCCAACTGATTTCAGGATGTTGATCTTGTATCCTGCCACTATGCTAAATCTCTCAATTAGTTCCAGTAAATTTTTGACTGAGTCTCTTAGGTTTTCTAGGCATAGGATCTTATCATCAGCAAATAGGGATAGTTTGACTTCTTCCTTACCAATTTGGATGACTTTGATATTTTGCTTTCATCCCTTATTGTCTTGGCTAGGACTTCCAATACAATGTTGAATATAAGTGGTGATACAGGGCATCCTTGGCTGGTTCCTGTTCACAAGGGGAATGGTTTCAGTCTCTCTCCATTGAGAATAATGTTGGTTGTTGGTTTTGTATGTTGCTGTTGTTGTTGTTATGTGCCATCGAGTCTGACCCGACTCATAGTGACCCCTCCTTGGGTTTCCGAGGCTGCCCTTTATTATGTTAAAGAATGTCCCTTCTATTCCTATTTTTCTGAGAGTTTTGATCAGGAATGGGTGTTGGATTGTGTCGAATGCCTTTTCTGAATTAATTGATATGATCATGTGGTTCTTCTCCTTTGTTTTATTTATGTGGTGGATGACATTGATTGTTTTTCTAATGTTGAACCATCCTTGCATACCTGATATGAACCTCACTTGGTCATAATGAATGACTTTCTTGATAAGTTGTTGGAGTCTACTTACTGGCTAGGATTTTGTTGAAGATTTTTACAGTGGATTGTGCTCTTGATGTCATCCCATAATTCCTCTGGTTTTTGGTCATTGCTGTTGAATGCATCAGATCTATTCTTTATATGGTCTCTAAATTCAGGAGGAATATAATCAAGGTCATATGTTGACTCCTGTGGACTTGTTTTAATTGTCTTCTGCTTCTACTTGAACTTCATATGAGCAGTTGATGGTCTTTTCCACAGTCAGCTCCTGGCCTTGTTTTGGGTGAAGATATTCAGCTTCTCCATTGTCTCTTTCCACAGATGTAGTCAATCCAATTCCTGTGTACTCCATCTGGCAAAGTCCATGTGTATAGCCATGATTTGTGTTGTTGAAAAAAGGTATTTGTAATGAATAAGTTGTTGGTCGTGCAAAATTCTATCCTGTAATCTCCAGCGTCATTTCTATCACCAAGGCCATATTTTCCAACTACTAGTAACTCTTCTTTGTTTCCAACTTTTGTATTCCATTCACCAGTGAAAATCAAC
This sequence comes from Orycteropus afer afer, assembly GCF_000298275.1. Classification (NCBI taxonomy): domain Eukaryota; kingdom Metazoa; phylum Chordata; class Mammalia; order Tubulidentata; family Orycteropodidae; genus Orycteropus; species Orycteropus afer. The sequence continues at coordinate 630,096 of NW_006921720.1, forward strand.
ACATCTTGATTGCATGTTTGATCAATTTCAGACTGCAGATGTTGCTAAAAGATCTTCAATTTCCTCATCTCTGGCTTTGGTAGTTGGTGCATAAATTTGTATAATAGTAGCATTAACTGGTCTTCCTTGTAGGCATATGGATATTATCCTATCATTGACAGCATGGTACTTCAGGATAGATCTTGAAACATTCTTTGTGATGATGAATGCCATGCTATTCCTCTTCCATTTATCATTCCTGGCCTGGTAGATCATATGGTTGTCTGATTCACAATGGTTAAATCCAGTCCATTTCAGCTCACTAATACCAAGAATGTCAATCTTTATGCATTCCATTTCATTTTTGACAACTTCCAAATTTTCTAGATTTATACTTTGTACGTTGCATGATCCAATTATTAATTGGTGTTTGCAGCTGTTTCTTCTCATTTTGAGTCATGCACATCAGCAAAAGGAGGTCCCAAAAGCTTTGTGTCATCCACATTACTAAGATCAGCTCTACTCTAAGGAGGCAGCTCTTCCCCAATCATATTTTGAGTGCTCTCTGACCTGAGGAGCTCATATTTTGGCACTATATCAGAAAATGTTTCAGGGATATTCATAAAGTTTTCCAGTAATATATCAGTCAGTGTTTCACTGTTTTTTATAAGATTTTCACTGGCACATGGATTGGCCACAATCCATTCTATGAGAAGTGAATGGCCCCTTCCTTCTTCTGAATCTGTCTTTGCCTGGAAGACTAAGAGTGTGTGGATTTTATATTTATTTGTATATTTATTTCATCCCTCCTTAAGTCTGTGAAGAGTGGTGGTGCCATTGTTAAGGCATTTGGCTGCTAACCAAAAGATCTTCTGTTTGAACCCACCAGCCACTCCAGGGGAGAAAGACAAGGCAGTCTGCTTCTTTAAAGATTCATAACCTTGGAACCCTATGGAGTCTCTATGAGTCAGCATCAACTTGATGGCAGTGCATTTAAGTCTTTGAGGACTAGAAAGCCAGGGACTAGATTTTCCTTATTTTTATAAGCTTTTAATGCTCAGCACTATGCTTAGTGTACAATTGTTTTTGTTAGGTGCCAGTGGAGTGATTTCCAACTCATAATGACCCTATATCCAACAGACCCAAACACAGCCTAATCCTGCACCACCTTCACAATTGCTACACTTGAACCTTTTGTTGCAGCCACTATGCCAGTCTATCATGTTGATGGTCTTCCTCTTTTTTGCTGGCCCTCTGTTTTATCAAGCATGATAGCTTTCTCCAGGGACTGGTCCCTTTTGATAACATGACCAAAGCATGTGAGATGAAGTCTGGCCATTCTTGCTTCTAAGGAGCATTCTGGCCATACTTCTTCCAAAACAGATTTATTTGTTCCTCTGGCAGTCCATGGTATTTTCAGTATTCTTCACCAACACCACAATTCACAAGGAGCAATTCTTCTGTCATCTTCCTTACTCATTGTCCAGCTTTCACATGCATATGGGGTGATTGAAAATCCATGGCTTTGGTCAGATGCACCTTAGTCTTCAAAGAGACAACTTTGCTCTTTAAACTTTAAAGAGCTCTTTTGCTGAAGATTTGCCCAGTGTAATCAGTCATCTGATTTCTTGACTGCTGCTTCTGTGACTGATGATTGTGGCTTCAAGTATATTGAAATCCCTGACAACTTCAAACTTTTCTCCATTTATTGTGATGTTACTTATTGGTCAAGTTGTGAAGATTTTTGTTTTCTTTGCATTGAGATGTAATCCCTACTGAAATCAATAGTCTTTGATCTGCATCACTAAGTGCTTAAAGTCTTCTTTACTTTTAGCAAGCAAGGTGGCATTATCTGCATGTTGCAGGTTGTTAGTGAGTCTTTCTTCAATCTTGATGTTGCATTCTTCTTCATATAGTCCAACTTCTTGGATTATTTGCTCAGCATACAGATTGAATAAGCATGGTGAAAGGATACAGCCCTGACACACAACTTTCCTGATTTGATAGTACAGTACTTTCAAATATTTATTGAATTAAATAAGTAGTATACATTGAAACCTATCTTCTACGACTGCACAAATATGCTTTTCACTTTGATGTAAATATTAGTCTAATACTGTTGTCATATATTAACAGTGCTCTCATTTTGTCACTAGATAATATATTTTAAATGGCATGCCTTAGTAGCCTCACTTATTTATTATTTGTCTCCAGAAACAATTTTAAGTGTTTAGTGAAAAGGACCATGTATACAGTCTGCTTCTTATTTTTTAAAGTCTACAAAATCTAGTGTAGTGTTATGGAGAAAGAGTTACTGATTTTATTAAATTGCAGCTGCATCATTTTATTTAAATTTTTGTTGCATTAGAGGAGTTATTCATGAATTCCTGACATGTGTTTTATTAAGATGTGGCTTAGTTTCATGACACTATTGGATATTTGAAAAAGGTACAGATAATACTAGGTGAAATATATCTGACACTGTTCTAAAAACAGATAATAACCCATTACATTTTTTACAACATGGAATGTTGGCATTATTATTTATACTTACAGACGAAGAAACTGAGGCACACAGATTTCAGGCAATGGCCCACATAACAAAGCTAACAGGTAAAAAAATGCTATGCTTGAACCTTGTCAGTCTGTCTCTAGAGTTTATGATCTTATGTAGTTGTTCTCATTAGTTGCCTTTGAGTTGACTCATGCTCTTAAGAATGTGTCTCTGTTGGTGCTCTTAATTATATACATGCTTGTGAGGTAAGAAAAAGATGTTCAACATGTTAGAAAATTAAGAGAAGAAAGACTACTCTTAAGTATTAAAAGTACTAAACACAATTTAATAGATAGCTCTTTTTATAGCCAATCTCATCACCTCAAAAGTGACAGATATTAAAATTAAAGAGAAGGCATGAAAAGAGAAATATAGGGGAAAATGAAATAATTATTTCTAATTTGATGCATGCAATTCTTGATTCTTTTAGAACACAGTCATTCAAAGTCGTCTCGTGAGATCTTACTGATACAATAGAATTTAGTTTCTTTGCCTCTTCTCTCCTTTTCCCATATTTGTTCCATTTGGAATACACATTCTTGAAAATATTTGAGATTCATTGCCATGGTAAGATGACTTTAATAACTTTCTTCAAATAGAGTTTATGGTGTCCTCTGAAAACCATTATTTCTACTGTTTATCAGTTTTTCTTATTAAAATACAAAGCAGCCACTCAAGGTGCATCTGATGTCTGTCTGAACCACTAGATCTCATTCTGAAGGACTATCTCACCATGCAGATACAGAATGTTCCTTCAGTAAAATTTCAGTTTTAGAGACTTGGTCTATGGCTGGAGAAATTCTGTAGTGATCTTTAGAAACAGAAACTGCCATCCAAGCATTTTAAGAGGCACTTCATTTTAGACTCCAATTTAACTGACTCTCAGTTAGTAAAGTTAGTGACAATTTGCAAAGGCTAAGTTGTCAGGAAGAATCATTAACAACCTGAGATATGCAGACGATACAACTTTGCTTGCTGAAAGCGAGGATGACTTAAGGCACCTACTGATGAAGACTGAAGAATACAGTCTGCAGTATGGATTATGTCTCAATATAAAGAAAACAAAAATCCTCACAACTGGACCAATGAGCAGCATCATAATAAATGGAGAGAAGATTGAGGTTGTCAAGGAATTCACGTTGCTTGGTTCTACAATCGATGCCAATGGAAGCAGCAGTCAGGACATTAGACGACATGTAACATTGGGAAAGTCAACTGCGAAGGAACTGTTTCAAGTGCTGAGGAGCAAGGATATCTCCTTGAGGACTAAGGTGTGCCTGACACAAGCCATGATATTTACAATTGCGTCGTATGCATGTGAGAGCTGGACAATGAATAAGGAAGACCGAAGAAGAGTTGATGCTTTTGAGTTGTGGTGCTGGCGAAGAATGCTGAAAGTACCATGGACTGCTAAAAGAACTAACAGATCTGTCCTGGAGGAAATGCAGCCAGAATGCTCCTTGGAAGCAAGAATGGCCAGACTTCGTCTCACCTATTTTGGTCATGTTGTAAGAAGGGACCATTCCCTGGAGAAGGATGTCATGCTTGGTAGGGTGGAGGGTCGACAAAAGAGGGGGAGGCCTTCAAGGAGATGGATTGATACGGTGGCTGCAATGATGAGCTCAAGTATAGCAGGAATTGTGGGGCTGGCGTGGGATCGAGCAGTGTTTCGTTCTGCTGTGCATGGGGTCGCTATGAGTCGGAAACGACTCGACGGCACTTAACAACAACAAGAACAAGTTGTCAGGAAGTTAAGAGTCTTTGGAAGCATCTTTTCCTTTTACATCCTAAAAGAAAACTGTATTAGTTTGCAAGCTAAAGAGTAAAATGACATACTTCATTGAACTTCTAGGAATCTACCTGGAAAAAAATAAACATGAAGCAGCACAAAATTTTAGGCAGAAGGATGATTGCTATTGTCAAATAATTCACAGCAATCAAATAGGTCTGCAACAGAGGGAAAGGAAGGCAGGCTTTATACATCTGCATAGTAGAATTAGATATAGCCACTTGTTAGAGGTGCTGATAATTTTAATTCAAAGATACAGATGATAAAAATGCTGTAGTCAATATGATCAGGACTAGAATTGTATACAGAGAAAAAATGAGAAAAGTGAAGTAGGGTGTTTTTTTTTTTTTTTTAATATTTCTGAACTGTTGAAATATTTTCATTTTGAATGAGAAAATATTGATTTTATGATGAAGATGAAATTTACTTCAAAACTGTTATAGCTCATTCTCCCATACTACTCTTTAGGAGGTTCCAGACTAGATGATAGATAGATAGATAGATAGAGATAGTAATAACATTCTATGATTTATTTAAGCAATGCAAATGCTTATTAAGGTAAAGAAAATATTTCCTTTTCTATGTTCTTGTTCTTGATATTTTATGACCTTCGTTATAAATAGTGATGAAAATTTTTATTCAGTTATGGATATGTTGTCAGTTGTTCAAGAAAAGCTCATATTTTGGTTAATAATCAAGTGAGTGTCTAGCAATCTTAATGAAGCAAAACCATTCATACTTTATGTACTCTATTAGATGATATGAGTAGAATTTTGAAAAGATATTAGAAATACCAGATCATGTTATGAAATGGGAAATGGAATTCAATTACTTTAATAAACCAAGTAAGCATCACTTCTTGAATAACAATTGTTCCTTCAGGTTAAAAATTCTTTCACTGAATTTCTGTGGTAAAGTTTCTCTCAAGTTTTGTATTAAAAATATCATAGTAACTACCTCTTTCTTGTTTTCTTTGAAAACTAATGATTTTATTCCATTATATTCTGATTTATGTTGTTGCTAACTTGTTTAATAGTTACTCTTTTATTGTAGTTTTTTTTTTTTTTCCTTTGATGGCTTTTAGCATTTTCTGAGTTTTGCTCTATTGTGCTGAAATTTTGCTGTGATGTGCCTATCGGAGGAATTCTTTATATTTGGCTTACTTACCATAAGTTTTGCTTCTGAATTTGAGGTTTCATAACTTTCATTAATTCTGGGACATTTTTATCCATTTTCACTTCGAATATTGCCTATCTTTCTTTGTATTAATTTTCTCTTTGGGAAACATTAGGTCTAGGTGGAACTTATACTATTTTTGTTAGAGCCTATCCTCTCTTTCATACATTCCTATTTCCATTTCTTTTCCCTGTGAAGAGGAGTAAGTTCTCAGCTTTATCTTCTAGGTGTCACTAGTTTTGATACCAGATTTAACCTACTGATTATCCCATCCAGTGCTTCTTAAATGTCATTAACCATATTTTTCATTTCTAGAAATTATTCTTAAATCACATTTATTGAGGCATATTTTATATAAAACAAACTGCCAATTTCAACTGTAAAATATGTATATATTCATTGGATATAATTCATGCAACCATTACCATGATTATGATAGAAAATATTTCTGTAAGTTTTTTGGGAGGTAGTTCTAATTTATTTCATCATTTTCATAGTATCTTATTTCTTTCCTTTCAAATATTTTCATTCATTACTTTATGTTTTTAATTATTTAAATGTATTTATTGTATGATATGCATTCAATAATCCTATAATCTGTAACTCTTGGTAATCTAATTCTACTTTAACTTTTGTTTGGTTATGTTAAATTACACTCATGGTGACCTCACCCCTTGTGTTAATTTTGTCAGTTTGCACTGTGAGTCCATATGCTCATATATTTTATCTTTTATAATTCTATATGACCTTTATTGTGAGTCTGTTTCTCAAGTAGGAGCTCTGGTGGTATAGTGCCTAAGGCACTTGACTGCTAACCTGAAGACTGGTGGTTCAAAGCCACCAGCCACTCCTAGAAAGGAAGGTTGGGCAATCTACTTCCATGGTGATACTGCCTTGGGAACCCAAGGAGGGATTGCTATGAGTCAGACCCAACTCACTGGCAGTGAGGTTTTTTTTTTTGTTGTTGTTGCTGTTCCTCAAGTGGGGGTTTCTTTGTTTTTGCTAGGTGCCCAACAGATATCCAAGGTTATCTTACTCTGGGTTCATAGAGAACCAAAACTAGCGATATATATATATA
>NW_006921720.1:637017-685511 GCF_000298275.1 Orycteropus afer afer
GACCACCTAATCATCTATATATATAAACCAAAAAAAAACTCACTGCCATCAAGTTGATTCCTACTCATAGTGACCCTCTTCAGGTTTCTGAAGAGGTATCTCTACGGAAGTAGATTGCCCAGTCTTCCTTCCTAGGAGTAGCTGGTGGGTTTGAACAGCCAGCCTTCTAGTTAGCAGTCAGATGCCTTAGGGACTACGCCACCAGAGCTCCTATTTATATATATACTCAACAGATATTTGTTGAATGCCCACTATGTGCCAGACACTATTCTAAATTCTGGGAACCCGAAGTGAGTAAAAGAGACAAAACTCCTCGCCTTTATATAATATGCATTCTTTTAGGAAAAAGGCAGTAATGAAAAGGAATAAGTAAGTCATATAGTATTCTAGTTGGAGATAAATGCTATGGAGAAAAAAATAGGAAAATAGTATAGAGTGTTAGAAGGGAGAGGATTATACTTTGAAAACGGGGAGTTAGGGATTGGCTATCTGAGGAGAAAGACCTGAAGAAAGTGAGGAAATTAGCAGTGAAGCTATGTGGAAAAAGAGTAGCCTAAGTAGAGGGACAGGAATAACAAAAGTATTATGGCATACACAAGGAAAATAGGGGAGTTGGCTTGACTGAAACAGAGTAATCATGGGGAGGGTGATAGGATATAAGGTTAGATCAGAAACAGGGGCAGACTATATAAGCTTGTGGAGAAATTTGGCTTTTACTCCAAGTGAAATGGGAAACCTTTGGAAGAGCTGAGGAAGAGAAATGACATGATGTAGCATATGTTTTAAAGGGATAAGGGATTAGTCTTGTTGCTATTTTAAGACAGACTAGAATTGGTCAATGATAAAAGCACAGAGACCTGCCAAGAGTCTCTTGTGGTAACCTGGATGACAAATGACAATGATCAGAGTGATAGCAATGGAGGTGGTGAGAGACTAGTCAGATTCTGAAGTTATTTTTAAAGTAGAACCTGCAGGATGTGTTAATGGTTTGGATATGGAGTATGAAAGACTATAGTGAAAAAAATGACTATAGTGTTTTTGATCTGAACAACTGCTAGGATGAATTTACCATGGAGATGTGGAAAAGAATAAGGTGGTAAAAACTTGGAGAGAAAATCAGTTTGGGAAGTGTTAGAATGGGGTTGCCTATTAAACATCCTAGTCGAGGTTCCAAATAGAAAGACAGTTAAAGGGACTAGTTGGTACTGGAGATGTAAATGTGAGCAACATCAATGGAAAATTTTTATTTAAAGTCATGAGACTGTGTGACTTCCCCAAAGTAGTGGGTCATGATAGAAATGAGATAAATTTCTGGAGTCCTGGATGGCTCTATTGTGAAGTCTGGGAGATGAAGAGGAACTAGAAAAGCAAATTGAAATTGAGCAGCCTGTGAATTAGGAGAAAAACCAGGTGAGTGTTGTGTCCTGAAAGTGAGGACAATAATAGAGTGACCAAGTGTGTCAAGTGGTGCTGATAGTATCAAGTATAGTGAGTGATGTGATCAACATGCTTATTCAATCTGTATGCTGAGCATATAATCTGAGAAGCTCAACCATATGAAGAAGAACACAGCATCAGGATTGAAGGAAGACTAGTTAACAACCTGCAATATGCTAATGACACAGCCTTGCTTATTGAAAGTGAAGAAGACTTAAAGCACTTACTGAAGATCAAAGGCTACAGCCTTCAGTATGGGTTACACATCAACATAAAGGAACCAAAATCCTCCCAACTGGACCAATAAGTAACATCACAATAAATGGAGAAAATATTGAAGTTGTCGGGGACTTCATGTTACTTAAGTCCACCATCAAATCCCATGAACACAAAGTGTCAAGATATCAGATGATATTTGGCACTGGTCAAATCTGTGGCAAAAGAACTCTAAAGTGTTTAAGAGCAAAAATGTCTCTTTGAAGGCTAAAGTGGCCTGACCCAAACCATGGTATTTTCAATGTCTTCATATACATGTGAAAGCTGGACAGTGAATAAGAAAAACCGAAGAAGAATTGATACCTTTGAATTGTGGTATGTGCAAAGAATATTGAAACTGCCAGAAGAACAAACAAATCTATCCTGGAAGAAGGGTAGCCAGAATGCTCCTTGGAAGCAAGAATGGCCAGACTTTGTCTCCTGTCCTTAGTCATGTTGTCAGAAGGGACCTTTCTCTGGAGAAGGATATCATGTTTGCTAAAGCAGAGGGTCAGGGGAAAAGGAGAAGAACCTCAACAAGAAGAGTTGACACTGTGGCTGCAATGATGGGCTCAAGAAAAGCAAAGATAGTGAGGATGACGCAGGATTGGGCATTGCCTTGTTCTGTTTACATGAGGTTCGCTATGAGTGGGAACTGAATTGATGGCAACCTAACCACAACATGTACTGTTATGAGAAAGTCACCAGGACCATTTGTTCATTAAAAAGTAAGTGCAAATTCCATACTACCTTTGTTGTTGTTGTTGTTGTTATGTGTCGTCAAGTCAGCCCTAACTCATAGTGACCCCTCCTTGGGTTTCCGAGGCAGTATCACTACGGAAGTAGGATTGCCCAACCTTCTTTCCGAGGAGTGGCTGATGGATTTGAACCGCCAGCCATCTGGTGAGCAGTCAAGTGCTTTAGCCACTATGCTACCAGAGCTCCCATACTACTATATATATAGCATAGTAGGGAAAATAAAACATTTCTATTTCCGAAAAGGAAAAAAAAAGAGGGATTTTATTTGACCATGGTATTAATAACTTGAAGACCAGGTAAAAGGCTGTTTGGAGCAGATTCAGAGAGAAGGGAAAAAAATACTTTTCATTTTTTAATTAAAGGAGAGAATTGGACCATAGGCCGAGAGGGAAGTAAGAATATTAGAGGGTACTTTTCAGATGGTAAAAATAAGAGTATCTTTGTAGAGGGAAAAATAACTTGAGTGAGAGAGAGAGAAGAAAACCTTGGTGTAGGAGAGAGAAGGGAGAATTGCTGAAGCTTTGCTCTTGAATAGATGAGAATTTTGGATTCAAAAGAATTTTTATTTTAGGATGTTTCATGGATGCAGTTTTTGGTTATATAGTGTTTAAGATTGTCAGAAATCACCATACATTTTCACACATAGAATGCATCATGTTTATCAGTGCAGCATAAGAGGCTCTACACTGGCTAGCCCCTTTCTCTATGGGCCACTCAAAATGGTCTTTCAGTTCCCGAATGGTCTTTCAGTTCTCATGCTCTCACTCATCATAGGGCCTTTTCACATGCTATTGCATCTGCTCCCATGTTACCCACTCTGTAGTTTAGTTTAAACCTTAATAGCTGTTTTAAAAAATTATTCTGTTGTTGTTTTTGAGAATACACACAGCAAAACATACATCAGTTCAACAGTTTCTAATATACATTTCAGTGACACTGATTACATTCTTCGAGTTGTGGAAACATTCTTATTTTCCTTTTCTAAGTTGTTTTTCCCTGTGATAGTTAAGGTTGTATGTCAATTTGGCTTGACCATGATTCTCAGTGGTTTAGCAATTATAATGGAGCCATCTCCCATGATGAGATCTAGTAAATGTAATCACCTCCATGGTGATGTGTGCTATGAGCAGTCAATCAGTTGAAAGGGATTTTCCTCAAGGGTGTGGTCTGCTATATTTATATAGCAGAATGAAGCACCACCCAATCCTGTACCAACTCCATGATTCCTGCTGTACTTGAGCCCATCGTCGCAGCCACCATGTCAATCCATCTTGTTGAAGGCCTTCCCTTCTTTTGTTGACCCTCCACCTTACCAAGCATGACATGCTTCTCCAGGGAATAGTCCCTTCTGACAACATGACCAAAGTAGATGAGATGAAGTCTGGCCATTCTTGCTTCCAAGGAGCATATCGGCTGCACTTCCTCCAGAAGAGATCTGTTAGTTCTTTTATCAGTCCGTGGTACTTTCAGCATTCTTTGCCAGCACCACAACTCAAAGGCATCAACTCTTCTTCAGTTTTCCTTATTCATTGTCCGGCTCTCAAGTGCATACAAGGCGATTGAAAATATCATGGCTTGTGTCAGGCGCCCCTTAGTCCTCAAGGAGACATCCTTGCTCCTTAGCACTTGAAAGAGTTCCTTCTCAATTGACCTGCCCAGTGCTACACGTCATCTAATGTCTTGCCTGCTGCTTCTATTGGCATCGATAGCAGAACCAAGCAACGTGAACTCTTTGACAACCTCAATCTTCTCTCCATTTATTGTGATGCTGCTTATTGGTCCAGTGAGGATTTTGGTTTTCTTTATATTGAGACGTAATCCATACTGCAGACTGTAGTCTTCAATCTTCATCGGTAAGTGCCTCAAGTCATCCTCACTTTCAGCAAGTAAAGTTGTATCATCTGTGTATCTCACGTTGTTAATGATTCTTCCTCCAATCCTGATGCCACGTTTTTCTTCATATAGTCCAGCTTCTCAGATTATTTGCTCAGCATATAGATTGAATAAGTATGGGGAAAGGATACTACCCTGACACACTCCCTTCTTGATTTTAAACCATGTAGTGTCCCCTTGTTCCGTTCGAATGACAGCCTCCTGGTCAATATACAGGTTTCTCATGAGTACAATCAAGTGTTTGGGAATTCCTATTCTTCTCAATGTTATCCATAATTTGTCATGATCCACACAATCAAATGCCTTTGCATAGTCAATAAAACACAGGTAAACATCTTTCTGGTATTCTTTGCCTTGAGCCAAGATTCTCTGACAGAAGATATGATATCCCTTGTTCCACATCCTCTTCTGAATCCAGTTAGCACCTCTGGAAGTTCTCTGTCAATATACTGCTGCAACCATTTTTGAATGATCTTCAGTAAGATCTTACTTGCATGCGATATTAATGATATTGTTCTATAATTTCCACATTCTGTGAGATCACCTTTCTTTGGAATGGGTACAAATATGGATCTCTTCCAGTCAGTTGGCCAGGTAGCTGTCTTCCAAATTTCTTGGCATAATCGAGTGAGTGTCTCCATTGGGGCATCCATTTGTTGAAATATCTCAATCAGTGTTGCATCAATTCCTGAAGCCTTTTCTTCACCAATTCCTTCATTGCAGCTTTGACTTCTTCCTTCAATACCATTGGTTCTAGATCATATGCAACCATATATATATAGGAGCTCTGGTAGCATAGTGCCTAAGGCACTTGACTGCTAACCAGAAGGCTGGCGGTTAAAACCCACCAGCCACTCCTCAGAAGGAAGGTTGGGCAATCCTACTTCCGTAGTGATACTGCCTTGGAAACCCAAGGAGGGGTCGCTATGTGTCGGGGCTGACTCGATGGCAAATAACAACAACAACAACAACATATATATATGATGGTACTGTGCCTAAGACATTTGACTGCTAACCAGAAGGTTGGCAGTTCGAACCCAGCAGCCACTCCACAGAAAGGAGATGAAGCAATCTACTTCCATAAAGATTTACCACCTTGAAAACCCAGTGGGGTCTCTATGAGTTTGAGTTGAGTTGATGGCAGTGGGTGGGGGATGGGTGTATGTGTGAGTGTGTCTATATACACACACAAACACACTCACACATACATATGGACATTCTGTGAAAATTTTCTGTCTTTCTGCTGGATTTGGATCATGCATCTGGCTCACCATCATCTTCAGTTCCTGGAATTGAACCAGTGCCTCCCATATTGCCTGCCAGTCTTGGGACTGTTGCCTTCACAGCCTGTGAGCCAATAATCTGCCATTTTACCTGCAATCTTGGATTTGTCAGCATCCAAAACCAGCAGTGTGCTGTATTGCCTGCTGATTTTGAGTTCATCAGCCCCTGCAGCTGCATGAGTCAAGTGAAACCTCCAGCTTGATGCTTGATGGTTGACCCACACACTTGGTACTTGCCAGCCTCTACAACTTTATAAGCTATTATTTCCTTGAGCTCTCTCTCTCTCTCTCTCTTTCTCTCTCTATTTATAAGCTCTGGAGCATTTTGCCTAAGGCATTTGGCTGATAACCAGAAGGCTGGAGGTTCAAACCCACCAGCCACTCCTCAGAAGGAAGATGGGGCAATATACTTCCGTAGTGATACCACCTCGGAAACCCAAGGAGGGGTCACTATTAGTCCAGGGCAGTGAGAACGAAAGTGAGGTTTTGCTTCTATAGAGAACCCAGTCTAAGACGCTCTCCCATTAACATAAACTCATTGTCCCCTAAGGGGTTACATTCCTGTCTTTCAATTTATAATTGTCATTTTAATTCCATATAGATAATTCTTAGAAAAAAAAAAAATTCTCGAGCCATATATTTTTAACTAGTTGGGCTACTTTGGTTTAAAGAAGACTTCGGGCTTCAGGGAAAGTTATTTATTTATTTATTTTAGAGAAGGAACCACATAGAATTATATGAGTACCTAATTAATCTCAGGAAAAGTTTTTGGTTTAAGGTTTAGAGATTATCTCAGGACAATAGTTTCAGGGATTCATCCAGTCTCCATGACTACAGGTAATCTGGAGTCTATAAGAATATGAATTTCTGCTCTGTATTTTCTCCTTTTGATCAACATTCTTCTACAGAATCTTTGATGACAAAAATCGGTAATGGTAGCCAGGCATCATCAATTTCTTTTGGTGTTATGACAAAGGAGGCAGTTGTTCATGAAAGAAATTCCTGACTCTCCTTCTTTTTCTCTTGCTCCTTGCACCTTGTATGCTTTTAATATTAAAAGTACTAGACAATAAACTAAGAGGTAGAAGAGAAGTGCTAAGCACAAAATATGCCAGTTTACCGGGATGTTCCATGAAACTATGATTGTAAACGTCCAAAGCAAGGAACCAAATCCCAGGGAGTTTTGTATTTAATTTATAGTTACATGTTGTTGTTGTTATGTGCCGTTGAGTCGGAACTGACTCATAGCGACCCCTCCGAGGTTTCTGAGGCAGTATCATTATGGAAGTAGATTGCCCCATCTTCCTTCTGAGGAGTGGCTGGTGGGTTTGAACCGCCAGCCTTCTGGTCAGCAGTCAAGTGCTTAGGCACTATGCTACCAGAGCTCCTATAGTTACATAGTATAAAGTAAACAATGCAGGCATCTCTTGTTATTCAGTTTGGCCACTTAAATGGCATATAAATTGATAGTTTATTGTTACAATGGCACTTAGTGTTGTCTGGATAACATACTGTAGTGGGTAAAATATAATTGCAATAATCCAGGAAATAGTTTTACACTGGAAGAAAATGTTCTAGTACTTTGTTCAAAAATACCAAATAAGTTTATACAGAAAAGATTATTTAGACATATAAAACTAATTTTAAATTTAAGAACTTCAGCTGTGCTTCTACATCTTAGACAAAGTACTGCCTCAAATATTTACAATATTTACTCACTAAAATAAAATGTTCTCTGGTCTCTAAAGGAACCTCTTTAAGGGAGCATGAAGATGTTCAGGGAGCACTGGTGGTGTCCTGCCTAAGGCATTTGACTGGGCAGGGCTATGGGAGCAGTGGGTTGGGAGTCAGAATTTTAACAATAAATATGGATCAGTGGCTCCATGTAGATTCAAATGTATATAAGAACAATAAAATGAAGAACAAAACAATGTGGTTAAGTAATATTTAATCAACTCTCAATAATCAGGAGAATTTTAGCCCTAATTAAAACCTGATAGCATGAGCATGGAATCAAATAAAATGAATATTTGGTCATGGTTTGTGCTATTTGTATGATTGTCAGTAGGGTTTTAAATAAAAAAGACTTCAGTTTGAAAATGGTGGGATGGAGGTTACAGCATTCCTGTCTGTGTGCCCTACTCTATGACTGGAGTTTACAAGGTAGAAAGATAAATTTAAACAATTGCGTTCCACAGAAAAATATGGCCTATTATCCAAGAATTTAAAAATAATAATAATAAAAACATTCTATCGGTAAATGTGTAGCCTCCAGATTCATGTAATCCCTTTAATTGATGACCAGGTGTTCCATCGATACCTCAGGTAGAAAAGACAAGATTTTGTAATGTGTCATTCAAATTACTTGTTTCATTAGGTCATTCCTGCAGTTTCAAAATAAAATTCAGCCTTAACAGTTTCTGGCATAAAATAAGTGAGGAAATTTCTAATGCAAAAATGCAAGGGCAAGGGACAGAAGGAATTAAGGGAGCTCTGGTGGCATTGTGCCTAAGGCATTTGACGGCTAACCAGAAGACTGGCAGTTCAAACCTACTAGCCACTCCTCAGAAGGAAGATTAGGCAATCTACTTCCATAGAGATACTGCCTTGGAAATGCAAGGAGGGGTCTCTATGAGTCTGAATTGACTTGATAGCAGTGTATTTGGTTTGAAGAAATTAAGATGGGTTAAGGTCTTATAGGGGAGCTCTGGTAGCATAGTGCCTAAGGCACTTGACTGCTAACCAGAAGGCTGGCGGTTCAAACCCACCAGCCACTCCTCGGAAGAAAGGTTGGGCAATCCTACTTCCATAGTGATGCTGCGTCGGAAACCCAAGGAAGGGTCGCTATGAGTCGGGGCTGACTCGACGGCACATAACAACAACACAACAACAACAAGGTCTTATATAAGATTTCTTGAATCCTGAATGAAATACTCAGCTTCATTTTAGAATTAATGGAATGAAGGGGAAAAAAACATTATATTTGCCTGCTGGAACAATCTGTAATTAATTAATTTTTTAGAAGGAATTTATCATTTTTCAAAGATATTGGGATCAACTTAATGGCAGCTAACAACATTATTTTGGAAAATTAAATGTGGTTTACTGTGTGCCAGGTTTGACTCTGACAAAAAGGGAAGAACATCAAAATTAGCATACTTAATAGTAACTTCTTAATAGAAAATAAAAATTTGTGAGGAAGAAAAAATATAGTTATTCAGTATGCTTTTAATAGAACTGCTTGATACTCAAGGCCTTATTCTTGATGACTATAAATTAGGGAAAATCTTTATTGACAAATATGCTTAGCAATCTCAGGTACTTCTTTTCTTTGGATCTTCTTTTGAATTTAAACATAATCAAAAGATTTCATTTAAAAGTCAGATTTTTCAGGTTAATTGTTATTAATGTTTTCTACTTTCATATTTAAATGACTATCACGTAACAAAAGCTCTATTTTGCACTTTGATTAAAATAGAAAATAATGTTCTCTATGGGATTTACTATTATTAGAAGATTAAGTAAAAACATCTCATATGAGATAGAACATAATGATTAGATTGAGTATTTGAAATCAACAGCTACATCTGCTGTTCAGACATACTAAGTTTACAAAATTAACACTGAGTAGAATTATACCTTGTTTAAGGAGATGATAAACAGCTAAGAGCTTACTGTCAAAGCAGATATAATAAGAGCTGTCTAAACTTTCACCTTCTAAAAGGTGAAACTCATTTTAACAAAAGTCTTGATTTCTTGTGAATCATAAGTTATTCCATAATCAGAGCCAGTTAGCATTGTCCATTATAAGATATTATTTTAGGCATTTTCAGATCTATGATGTTGTTGTTATGTGTCATCGAGTTGGACCCGACTCATAGCGACCCCTCCTTGGGTTTCCAAGGCAGTATCACTACGGAAGTAGATTGCCTCATCTTCCTTCTGAGGAGTGGCTGGTGGGTTTGAACCACCAGTCTTCTGGTTAGCAGTCAAGTGCCTTAGGCACTACGTTACCAGAGCTCTCCTTTATGATAGTATCATAGAATAACCAAACCAAACTCACTGCCGTAGAGTCAATCCCTACTCATAGTGACCCCTCCTTGTGTTTCCAAGGCGGTAGCACTATGGAAGTAGATAGAAATGGAAATATCTTGTCCTTTACTGTCACATGGACAATAAAATACTACATAAAGGGTGAAAAGGAGAAAAATTCAAAGTAAGCAAAGGTTTATAGTCAGAATTTATAATGTGAGCCAACTTTTCCTGTAAGCTAGATCTCTCAATTCCAACTACAAGTCCAAGGAGTGTGTCTAAGAAGTAATATATAGAACTTGGATCTTTTGTCCTAGTTATCTCATCTTTAGGCTATTTGCTTCAACAAACTTGGCATTCATGCCTTTCAGTTTTAATTAAAGTAACCAGTATAATAAAATACAGAAAAGTGAAGTGAATTCATTCTTTGCATTTTTTTTTTTATTGTGATTTGGGTGAAGATTTACAGAGCAGATTCACTTTTCATACAGCAGTTCACATACACTTTGTCTCATGACATTGACCACAGTTTACCACAATGCAACAGCTCCCCTCCCACTTCCTCCCCATAGTTACCCCTTCCCAGTGTCCATCCCTCTATGCACTCCTGCTCCCTGAGCTGTCTCCCTGTGCATAAGCAGCCCTTCTTTCTCCCATGATTGTTCTCTCCAAGGGGTGTATCTACCTGAGGTAAATGTTCAAATCATATGCCTGTCTTTTGTTTGGCTGGAAACCACAGGTGTGGGTTCAATTCCAGACCTGAAGGGCAGCTAGGGGCCATAGTCTCAGTTGTTCCGCCAGGCTCCATCGGACCAGCAAACCTGGTCCCCCCCCCCTTTTTTTTTCTCTGCATTTTTCTTAATATCATTGACAATTTTTTGTGCCTAGGTGGCCATAAAATACGTATTTAAAAATACCATGGAATTAAAAATGTCAGGTATTGATTACCCAACAGAAAAAGTCGAAGTTAAGAGGAAGTAGTAACTAAGTTGACATAATAAAAAATTAATGGAATCTTATTGTCTGTTATAATCATTGTCCTAGGTACTCTAGTGATGCTGTAACAGAAATATCACAAGTGGATGTTGGATGGCTTTAATAAACAGAAGAGTATTCTTTCATATTTTAAGAAGCTACGAGTCCAAATACAGGAATAGGGGAAAGCTCTTTCTCCATGTGTCCTGGTCCTAGGAAGTTTCAGTGCAGGGACATTGGGTCCAGCACATGCACTTCACTTCTGGCTCTTCTTTCTTGGTGGTAGTAAGTCCTGCTCTCTCTTTCTCTGTCTCTCCTTTTACCTCTTGTAAGATAAAAGGTGTTGCAAGCCACATCCCAGGGAAACTCCCCTTACATAGAGAGCTGTGACAGCATTAAGGATGTTGCATACCACCTGAATCCTTTCACAATTGACTAGTTTATCATGGATCATTATGTATCTCCACCTTATAGTTGCAGCAGTATATTGACAGGGAACTTCCAGAAATGCAAGCTGGATTCCGAAGAGGATATGAAACAAGGGATATCATTGCTGATGTCAGATGGATCTTGGCTGAAAGCAAAGAATACCAGAAAGATGTTTACTTGAGTTTATTGACTATGCCAAAACATTTGACCGTGTAGATCATAACAAATTATGGATAACATTGACAAGAATGGGAATTCCAGAACACTTAAATGTGCTTATGAGGAATCTGCAGATAGACCAAGAGGTTGTTGTTCAAACAGAAAAAGGGGATACTGCATGGTTTGATTGAAATCAGGAAGGGAGTGTGTCAGAGTTATATTCTTCCACCTGCTTATTAAGTCTTTATGCTGAGCAAATAATCTGAGAAACTGTATTATATGAAGAAGAATAAGGCATCAGGATTGGAAGAAGACTTATTAACAACCTGCAATATACGTATAACACAACCTTGCTTGCTGAAAATGAGGATGACTTGAAGCACTTACTGATGAAGAGTAAAGAGTACAGTCTGCAGTATGGATTACACCTCTACATGAAGAAAACAAAAGTCCTTACAACTGGACCAATAAGCAGCATCATGATAAATGGAGAAAAGATTGAAGTTGTCAAAGATTTCGTATTACTTGTTTCACACTTAACATCCATGGAAGCAGCAGTCTAGAAATCAGGCGTATTGCACTGGACAGATCTGCTACAAAAGACCTCTTAAAGTGCTGAAGAGAAAGATGTCACTTCAAAGGCTAAGGTGCATCCCCACCCAAAAAAAAAAACCAAAAAAAAAAACCTCACTGCCATCGAGTTGTGTTCGACTCATAGCAACACCTCCTTTGGTTCCTGAGGCAGCATCAGTATGGAAGTAGATTGCCCAATCTTCCTTCTGAGGAGTGGCTGGTGGTTTTGAACCGCCAACTTTCTGGTTAGCAGTCAAATGCCTTATGCACTATGCCACCACTCGCCTCATATACATGTGAGAGCTGGACAATGAATAAAGAAATATGAACAAGAGTTGATGCTTTTGGTTTGTGGTGTTGTCAAAGAATACAGAAAGCACCATGGACTGTTAGAAGAATGAACAAACCTGTCCAGGAAGAAGTGCAGCCAGAATGCTCCTTGGAAGCAAGAATGGCCAGATTTCGTTTCACCTGCTTTGGTCGTGTTGTCAGAAGAGACCATTTCCTAAAGAAGGATATCATGGTTGGAAACATGGAGGATCAGAGAAAAACCGGAAGACCCTTAATGAGATGGATTTACACAGTGACTACAAAGATGAGCTCAAGTATAGCAAGGATTGTGAGGATGGCACACAACTGTGCAGTGTTTTGTTCTGTTGTACATATGGTAGCTATGAGTCAGAGCCAACTCAACAGCACCTTATGACAACATTGCATCATTACATAACTACTAAACCACTGAAAGTCATGGTCCAGCCAAGTTGACACGTATTCTGGGGGGACACAATCCAGAAGATGACTTTCCATCCTTTGCCCCCCCCCCAGATTCATGATCTTGCCACATGCAAAACTCTTTTACCCCATCATATCATCCTAAAAGTCTTAAATCAAGTCCAAGTCCAAATTCCATCATAAGGCAAAATTCCTTTTCATCTGTGAATCTAGAATACAAGTTATCTGCTCCCAAAGTACATTGGTAGAACAGGTACAAGGTAGACATTTCCATTACAAATGGAGAAATTAGAGGAAAAGAAGGATTAAGGACATTAAGCAGGTCAGTTTTACCAGTTGTAAGCTCCATGGGTCAGCCTTTGTGCCAACTGATGCTGGTTTCCTGGTTTCCCTCAGCTTTGGACAGTTCCTTGGCCCTGCCTGACCCTGCCCTCTCAGCTTTGGGCCATCGAATCTGATCGCATCCCACTGACACTCATGAATAGCAGCTTCATACTCCAGAACTGAGTTTGTGAAGATCTGACTCTTTGAAATCTAGGAAGCTATAGCCTCAGATTGAGAAATTGAGCCATGGCCTCACACTTGGAGACTTGAGAGTTTGTGGCCCTACCAACGGAGACAGGTATCTCTGTATTCATTCTCCTTGCTTCTTCAGCTTTTGCTTCCTTGGCCTCTCAAAAATGCCTGACCATCCTCTACCCTGCTCAGGCAAATGTTACAAAGCTCATTAGCTCCACTGATAAATGCCTGGAGGCACCTGACTCTGCCCATAGGTCTTGGCCTAAAGGCACTCAGCTTTTTAGCTCTGTGGGTCAGCAAGCCTAATTAGGCAGACAAGTGCCCAGAGGCACCCCAGTATGCCAGGAAACCTACCACCAAAGGCACTCAGTTCTCTTGCTCTATGGGTCAGCTCTTGTCCCAACTATGGCAGTTTCCTGGTTCTGCTGCTGGCATTTCTCTGCAACTCCTTCTTGCCATGCACCATATCTGGTATTACTGCTCTCTTCATTCCCTTTTGAGACCTCACTAAAATTGCCTTTGATATCCATAATCCTACAACAGTCTTCTTCAAGGCAATCTATGCTTTTAGTGTTTTGTTGTTGGTGGTGTTGTTATATGCCATTGAGTCGGCCCCGACTCATAGCGACCCCTCCTTGGGTTTCTGCGGCAGTATCACAACGGAAGTAGATTGCCTCATATTCCTTCCAAGGAGTGGCTAGTGGGTTTGAACCACCAGCCTCCTGGTTCTCCTGGTTAGCAGTCAAGTGCCTTAGGCACTAGGCCACCAGAGCTCCCACTTTTACTGTTAGACATCTTAAAATTTTTCCAGCCTCTACCCATTACCCAATTCCAAAATCACTTCAATTTTAGGTATCTGTTATAGGTATATAGGTCACCCCATTCTTCCATTACCAAACTCTGTCTTAGTTATCTAGTGCTGTTATAATAGAAATACCACAAGTATTTAACAAACAGAAATGTATCCTCTCACAGTTCAAGAGGCCAGATGTCCAAATTCAGAGTGCTGGCTTTCTCTCTCCATGTCTTCTGATCTTCAGTTTCCCAGTTAAGGGACCCTTGTCTGAAAGATGTGCTCTGTTCATACCTCTTCTTACTTGGTGGTAGTAGATCACCCTTTCGCTGCTCACTTCTCTCCTTTTATTTTTGTAAGATAAAATGTGTTGCAGGCTATCCCCAGGGAAACTCCCTTTCAACAGATTGGCAGCTCTTAGAAGATTGCATCATGAAGATGATTACCTTATATTAGATCTCATCGTGGAGAATGACTTCATTACTGCCACATTACATCATTACATACCTGCTAAACCATTGAGAATCATGGCCCAGCCAAGTTGACACATATTTTGGGAGAGACAATTCAATCTCTTTTAATTATTTTTACAAAGGTATATAATGTAAAATATCATGGTGTACAAAGGTGGTAATTCTATACTCTGGAGCATGGATTGAGTTGGGATGGCTATAGGAATGGGCTGAAAACATGGATAGTACCTAAGTTTGAAGTTTTTTTTTTTTTTTTTTTTTTCCTACCATTCTGAAGAATTTGGCCATCATTATAAAATTCTTGAGGAATAATTGAAGGGTTCAAAGAATGGGAATGACCTTATCTGATCTATATTTCACTCTAAATTTCAATGGCATTATTGAATGTGGACTGAGTAACACAGAGAAAAATTGGGAAGTTATTGCCATTATCTAGGTGAAGGACTGCAAACAACTGAACTACAACAGTACAAAGAGGAATGTAGGGGGCACATTTGCAAAATATAGAAATGGAGCAGGAACAATAGTGATGAACAAGACATGAGTATAAGAAGGAGCATAGACATGAAAGATGACCCCACAGCTTCTCACTTAAGCAATGGAAAACTGGTGAATAATCAGGTGGGGAGGACCGAAGAAGAGACTTGGTTTTAATAATTTTGGTCATGTTGAATTTGAGGTATTCTAGATTTTTATAAACTATTCAGGTGGGAAGATCATTAAACATTTAGAAAATGAGCATAGAGCTTGCAAGAAGATTGAGTTGTGTTTATCAGATTGCTCAAAACTGATTGTTCCATCTATGGGATACACAGGTCTATCTTCAAGTTTTCAGAGTCATTGAATTTAAATAGCATTGAACCAGAGTAGTAAATGAATTCTCCCAGACAGAGCTTGAAGGGAAAACATTAGCTAAAATAGTCATCAGGGAGAGAACCTGGAAGAAAGAGTGACTTGAAAGCTGAGGGAGGATTCATTTCTAGAAGGGAATAGTCAAATTGATCAGATTCCTCAGGGAACTAAAATGAAACAAGAAGTGAGTTGTGTCCCAAAGATTTTGGATTTAGGAAATTACTGGGGACATTATAAAACATAGCAAGCAGTTGAGGTCTAAACTAAATTGTAAATATTGTCTTATTTGCTAGTACCACATAAATTCCTGTCATGAGAGTTGTCCCTGTCTTAAATTCTGAACTTCATTTTGTCATCCTACATGAAATCCTCTGCCTCAAACAGTATTTCTACTTGTACATCATTAGAATTCCAAACTCTCTTTAAGATTACTTCTAAACTTTCACTTCCATTAAATGTAACTCTTTTGACTTAGACTATAATGATCTGGGCCCGAAAGGACTTTATGTTTGATGTTATCATTCCTAGCAGGACCATTACAATGACTATATATATGAAATTAGCATCTATCTTTTAAATCCCAACTTTAAAGGGTTTGAAAGATTATTTCATTATTTATACATATTTTAAAGCATATATTCTAAATTGGACTTTGTGTCGAAAAAGAAAGAACCTAGTAAGATTGAAAACAATATAAAAATTCTTAAGGTTATTTGATATAAACATATATGTAAAAAATCTAGATGTTTAGAAATTATTTTAAAGTAATGTGGCTTTTAAATCTGTCTTAGTAATTAAAAGAATTATGCATGCTTTTATCAGCATGAATAAGTACAGCACTCATTGTTTCTACTTTTTTTTTTTTTTCCTCTTTCTTTGTTTTATAATTATTTCACTAGTCATTTTATCTCTCACTTAGACTAAATTTCCCTGGTGAGAGTGTTCATATTTGACTCATTTCTAAGGTTCCAACATTTCTTTGCATCCAGACACAAAGGCCAATAATAGAGATATATTGAAATATTTTCTCAATATCAAATAAACAGATGACAGGTCACATGTATGGTTTGATGAGATTAATATTTGCTACTGGCTTAGTAATGTTGTTGTTGTTGTTAGGTGCTGTTGAGTCATCTCCAACTTGTAGTGACCCCACATACAGCAAAACGAAGCACCACCCAGTCCTGTGCTAGCTCCACAATCCCTGCTATACCTGTGCCCATCATTGCAGCCACTGTGTCAATCCATCTTGTTGAGGGCCTTCCTCCTTTTCATTGACTCTCCACTTTACCAAGCATGATAGCCTTCTCCAGGGAATGGTCCCTTCTGACAACATGACCAAAGTACATCAGACGAAGTCTGGCCATTCTCACTTCCAAGGAGCATTCCAGCTGGACTTCTTCCAGGACAGATTTGTTAGTTCTTTTAGGAGTCCATGGTGCTTTCAGCATTATTTGCCAGCACAACTCAAAAGCATCAACTCTTCTTTGGTCTTTCTTATTCATTGTCCAGCTCTCATATACATATAAGGCAATTGAAAATACCATGGCTTGTGTTAGGCACACCTTAGTCTTCATGGAGATATCTTTGCTCTTCAGCACTTGAAAGAGATCTTTTGAAGCCATTTTGCCCAGTGCTGTATGTCATCTGATATCTTGACTCCTTCTTTCATTGGTGTTGATTGTAGAACCAAGTAATATGAAGTCATTGATAGCTTTAATATTTTCTCCATTTATCATGATGCTGCTTATTGGTCCAGTTGTGAGGATTTTTGTTTTCTTTATATTGAGGTGTAACCCATACCAGAAATGGTAGTCTTCAGTCTTCATCAGGAAGGGCTTCAAGTCATCCTCACTTTCAGCAAGCAAAGTTGTGTCATCAGTATATTGCAGATTGTTAATAAGTCTTCTTCTAATACTGGTGCCACATTCTTCTTTATATAGTCAGCTTCTTGGATTACTTGCTCAGCATACAGATTGAATAAATATTATGAAAGTTACAACCCTGATACACTTCCTTCCTCATTTTAAACCATCCAGTATCCCCTTGTTATATTCAAATGACAGCCTCCTGGTCTACGTACAGTTTCTTCATGAGTACAATTAAGTGCTCTGGAATTCCCACTCTTCTCAATGTTATGTGTAATTTGTTATGATGCATACAATTGAATGCTTTTTTGTAGTCAATAAAATACAAACTTCTTTCTGGTATTCTTTGCTCTCCACCAAGATCCATCTGCCATCTGCAATGATATGCCTCATTCCACATCCTCTTCTGAATCCAGCTTGCATTTCTGGAAATTCTCCATCAATATATTGCTGCAACAATTTTTGAATTGTCTTCAGTAAGATTTTACTTGTGTGTGATATTAATGATATTGTTCGATAATTTCCACATTCTGTGGAATCACCTTTCTTTGGAATGGGTACAAATATAGATATCTTCCAGTATCTTCCAGTCAGTTGACCAGGTAGCTATCTTCCAAATCTCTTGGCATAGCTGAGCGCAACATCCATTTTTTTTGAAACATATCAAGAGGTATTCCATTAGTTCCTGGAGCCTTGGTTTTGGCCACTTCCTTCAATGTAGGTTCAACTTCTTCCCTTAGTACCATTGGTTGTTGATCATATGCCACCTCCAGAAATGGATGGACATTGACCAGTTCTTTTTGGTACAGTGATTCTGTGTATTCCTTCCATCTTCTTCTGATGTTTCCTGCATCATTCAATATTTTGCCCATAGAATCTTTCAATATTGCAACTTGAGGCTTGAATTTTTTTTTTTTTTTTTTTTTAGTTATTTCAGCTTGAAAACTGCTGAGCATGTTCTTCCCTTTTGGTTTTCTAACTCCAGGCCTTTGCACATTTCATTATAATAATTTTTTGCTTCTTGAGCTGCTCTTTGAAATCTATTCAGCTCTTTTATCCTGTTGATTTTTCCATTTGCTTTACCTACTATCCCCTCAAGAACAAGTTTTAGAGTCTCTTCTGACATCCATTTTGGTCTTTTCTTCATTTCCTGTCTTTTTAATAACCTTTTGCTTTCTTCATGGATGATGTACATGATGTCATCCCACGATTCCTCTGGTTTTCGGTCATTGGTGATCAATGCATCAAAATATTCTTAGATGGTCTCTGAATTCAGAAGGGATATATTAAAATAAATATTTTGGCTCTTATGGACTTGTTTTAATTGTCTTAAAGTTGAACTTGCATATGAGCAATTGATGGTCTATTCCACAATCAGCTCTTAGTCTTGTTTTGGCTAAAGATACTGAGCTTTTCCATCATCTCTTCCCACAGATGTAGTCAACATGATTCCTGTGTACTCCATCTGGAGAAGTCCACATTTATAGCTGCAATCTGTGTTGTTGAAAAAAGGTATTTGCAATGGATAAGTCATTAGTCTTGCAAAATTGTATCATGCCTTGGTAATAACAGCTCACAATTTAGTGTTCTACACTTCTTCAAATTATCTTGTTTAATTTAATTTCCTCATTATGTCCTGACTATTTATTAGATTGGTTTAGACTGCTGTACAAATAAGATCAATTAATTTGAATTCTGAATGACATTTTTAACTACCTTTTCCTCAGTCACAAGTTCACTCTCTTGGCCACTATGCACTGTTGATTAAAAATAAAGGTGAAGGAGGGTATACCCAACCAACCACCCCCCCAAAAAAAAAACATTACTATCCATTTAAGTCCCTGGAAAACAAGTTAAAAGACTGTTATCTATTCTTTCTTGATCACTAGCATGCTTATTCTTAAGAACCAGCACAGCATTTTCTTCACCCTGCCCAGATATTTGAATTTTCTGTATTGATGATCTTCCCATATGACTTGTTAGCATCTGCCCACAGGGTACCTTCCTGCTTGCTGTTATCATCAGAATGCTCAGAAATATGATTAGCCCAAACTTGAGGAATTCAAGCCTATCTCAGGATAACTTTAAAGAAGAAATGTTTTTTTCAGAGGCTTATGTTTTAAACCAGAATAGCTGTCTCCTATCTTTAAAGGAAAGACCATGTTGAAAACTCAAGATACCCTAATGTTTCATGGTTTAATTTTATGCTTATAATTTTTCATACACAACTATTTCAAGAAAAAAATACCTAATTATTTAAATGAATTACTTTATCCAAAATAGAACAAAAATTTCTGCAGTAAAAATACTTTTTAAAAGTAATATTCATAATAATAACTAAAAAGTTGAATGAGTATTGGAGAGCAGAATTTTAAAATATTATAAATCATTTACTGTATACTATTCTTGGCATAATAAAGGCCTTGTAGTGTCATAGGAACACAATGTAGCAAGTCTTTCAGTTTGTGGCTTTGGCTACATGTAAAGATTGAAAATTTAATTTTGAACAAAAATGTCATTACAGTGTTCGTATTATCAAGTAGTTAAAAAATGTCCTTATTATGTTCACTACTTCCTACCTTAAATGATGATAAAGCATTTCAACTCAGAATATTCATAATTTTTCTGTTTTACTTAAATCAGTATATCACTAAGCTGTTACTTAATTTACTAAAAAGATAGTAATTCATTGACATGATTGCAAATTTATTTAAAACAGAAAAAAAATCAGTATTTTGTCAACACCCATTCTACAAAAAACAATTCCTAACTGAAAAATGATTTAACTTTAGTATCAGTGGAAAACAGTGAAAGGCATTACATAAATAATAAATAAATAAATAAATAAGGCAAATATTTTTATTTTTTTATGGAATTAAAGAAATAGAAATTAAAGTGTAATTTTTTTTGCATACAATAACCAAGTCAAGCATAAAATTTTGTCCTTTGCCAAAGTATATAATCTCCATGTACAGAGAGTTCTGGTAAGATGGTGGAATAGGCAGACAGACTGAACAGACCCTCTTCAGCAAAGAAAAGGGGAACCAATTAACACAGATACAGAAGATAATCCTGAAACACTGATCTTTTAAGGAAGGATACAGAAATGGACTAAACTCCATCTGATAGAAGAATCTGCATGAAAACACCAAAAAAGGAGAAGGCAGTCTGTCAGTGATCCTGACAGCATGGACAGCTTGAATATTGCCAAGTGGTGTTAGGGCCTAAGAATTAACCTAAAAATTGGCCCTGCTAGCCAGGGGTCCATGGAGGTCTGCATTAATAGCTGGTGAATAAAAGGGGAAGCAGTGAAGAGGGAGATAGGCTAGGCTGTGGACTTCTGGCCTTCCTGATGGCGCAGCCATTTTGAATGTTTCCAAGCCATTGCACCATTTTGGGTATTTAAAGTGACAGTGTTCTCTTAGATTCCAGGCACTTAAGAGTAGGCTCCACTTGCTGGGGACCACAAGGGCATTCCAGACACCAATGACTGGAAAGGTGCAACATTCTCCTTGTTGCTCTTATACCCAATACTCTCTTGGTGAATGCAGGTGTGGCCATCCCTAACTCCCACCCACTTTCTGGGCCAGCAGGAATTCTATTCCAGTCTATGTATTCTGAGGGAGTCTGGATGCCTTGCCCCACCCTGCCCAGATTTATTTTTGTCCTTTTATTATTTTTACTTTTTACATTGTTTTTGTCTGTTTTAAAATTATTATTATTATTATTCCTTTTTTCTGTCTTTTTTATTATTGTTTTTTGTTCTTCCCTTCCAGCTTTTTTCAGCTTTTTCTTTCTTCCCTTTTCCTGGTTCCCATTTTTTCTATCTGGTGGTTCTCCCCATTGCTTGTTTTTCTTTTTTGCATTTTTTCCACTTTTTTCTTCATTATCCAAGGAGGGGTCGCTATGAATCGGGTCTGACTTGACGGCACATAACAACAACAACATTCTCCTACTCTACCTCTATTCTCTTATTGCCCCCTCCCCAGATATTGTGGGTTTTTTTCCCCCTTTTCGTTTCTTTTTTCTTTTTTGATGATTGTTCCTGTGTGTTACACAGTGTGTTTTTTGTCTGCTTGCTTTTACTGCTTGCTTTTACTTCTTTCATGGTTTTTGTCTGAGTGTGAGAAAGCAACTGTGCCCATACGATGCAACCATACCTCCTGCAACTCCACTTACTGAATGAGAGCAACCACTTCCTTTTCCACCACTAACCAATAATAAACAATAACCAAGAACAACCTCACTCACCCTTAACTGCTCTTCACAAACAGTTAACAGAGATATAAATACAACAACACTACAATGTCTCAGAGACAACAGATCATCATAATCCACACAAAGAACCAAGATAAAGCAGTAGAAAAAAGGGAGCAGGATACAGAACCAGAATACATCCCTAAGGAAGATACAGCATTGGAACTCCCTGAAAAGGGATTCAAAATAATTATGCTTAGGTATCTTCAAAAGATTGAGAGACAGATCAAGGAAACACTGACAACATTTAGGAAAACGTAGACATACTCCTAGAACAATTTTTGAAAAAAAATACAAATTCAAAATGAAAAATTAGGAAAGATATGAAATCTACAGATAGAAACCCAGAAGATAAATACTAAATTTTTAGTAATAGATAGCACATTGAAAGGTCAAAGGAGTAGAATTGAATGAATGGAAAACAGAACTAATGAGATTGAAGACAAACACCGGACTACTTCTTTGGAAAGGGATCAGTCAAGAAAAAGATCAAAACAAAATGAAGAAAGCCTTAGGTTCATGTGACGTACCTTCAAAAGGAATAACCTACATGTAATCAGAATTCCATAATAGGAAGAGAAAAATAAAACCACTGAGAAAATTGTCCAAGATTTGTTGGAAGAGAACTTCCCTGACATGATGAAAGATGAGAATACATCCATTCAGGAAGTCCAACAAACCTCAAACAGGATAGACCATAAAAGAAAATCACTAAGACATAGCATCTTCAAACCCATCAAAACCAAAGACAAAGAAAGAATCCTGAAAGTAGCACAGGAAAAATGAAAAGTTACCTACAAAGGACAACCAATAAGACTGAGTTTTGATTTCTCAGCAGAAACCATGTAAGCAAGAAGACAATAGGAAGGTATATAAACCCTGAAGGAGGAAGATTTCCAACCAAGAATTATATACCCAACAAAATTGCCCCTCAAATATGATGGTGAAATTAGGAAATTTTCAGATAAGCAGAAATTAAGGGAATTTGTTAAAACCAGACCAACCTTACAAGAGTTACTAAAGGGAATCCTTTGAACAGAGAACCAATAATAGCAAATAACAACCGACCATTAATACACAAGATGACATAACCCAGAAACCAACACAGCTATGGAAGTAGCCAAAGTAAAATAAGCTTGCAAGATTGTAAACAGGGAACCAGAGACATCAATTGGCAAATGAGGACAACGGCAAACCAAAAAGAGGGAAAAAATAGTGCAGTTACAGAACTTCTAAATGGTAAAAAATTCAAGAGAGTTGCAAGACAGAATGAGCTGTTCTAAAGTTGGGGAGAAAATTATAAATCACAGGATAACCTCAAAGAAAAATGATAAACCTTCACATCACAATAAAAAAGAGGACAAGCACAAATATTTAGCAAATGCTAAAACAATAACAACAAAGGAAATGATAACACAATCCATAAACATGAGCTCAACACAAAAAATTATATGGAACAAAGAAGCCAGGAGCGCCATGAAAAACACATAACAAAATGATAGCAACCGATTCATACTGGTCAATAATTATACTGAATGTCAGTGGATTAAATGCCCCACTCAAGAGATGGACAGTTTCAGACTGGATAAGAAAACATAACCCATTAATATGCTATTTACAAGAGACACACCTTAGAGACAAAGACAAAAATAGAATAAAAATCAAAGGTTGGAAAATGATATGTCAAGCAAACGGCAACCAAAAAAGAGCAGGAGTGGCAGTATTAATTTCTGATAAAATTGATTTTAAGACAAAAATCACCATAAGCTACAAGAAAGGGCATTATATAATGATTAAAGTATCAATTGAACAAGAAGATATAATCATAATAAATACCTATTTATGGACCTAAAGAAAGAGACCCAAAATACATAAATCTGACTTTAACAGAATTGAAAAGGCAAATAGATGACTGCACAGTCTTAGTAGGGGACTTTAATACACTGCTTTCAATGAAAGATAGAATAACTGGAAAGAAACTCAACAAAGATGCAGAAGAGCTAAACAATACAATCCGCCAACTTGACTTTATAGACACTTGCAGAGCACTTCACCCAACAACAACACAATATACATTCTTTTCCAGTGCACATGGCACATTCTCCATGACAGATCATATGTTAGGCCATAAAGCAAGCCTTAAATAAATTTAAAAACATTGAAATACTGGAAAGTATCTTCTCACATCACAATGCCATAAAATTAGAAATAAAAAACAGGAAGACCAACAGAAAAAGAGCAAACACATGGAAACTTAACAACACCCTCCTTAAGAAAGACTGGGTAAGAGAAGAAATGAAAAATGAAATAAAAAAAAAAAAATCCTGAATCAAATGAAAATCAAAACACAACATACCAAAATCTTTGGGACACAGCAAAAGCAGTGATCAGAAGCCAACTAATAGCAATAAATGCACACACCAAAAAAGAAGAAAGAGCCAAAATCAACATTTTAAACCAACATCTCCAACAATTTGAAAAAGAACAACAAGAAAAGGCTACAGTCACCAAAAGAAAGGAAATAATAAAGATTCAAGCAGAAATCAATGAAACAAATAGAAAGACAATAGAAAAAAACCCAACAAGACTAGAAGTTGGTTTTTTGAGAAGATTAATAAAATTGACAAACCACTGGCAAATTTAACAAAGGAAAAGAGGGAGAGAATACAAATAACACAAATAAGAAATGAAATGGCCAACATCACTACAGGACCAACTGAAATAAAAAGGATAATATCAGGATACTATGAAGAACTGTACTCCAACAAATTTGAAAATCTGGAAGAAATCAATAGATTTCTGGAAACACACTACTTACCTAAACTGACACAAACTGAGGTGGAAAAGTTGAACAGATCCATAACAAAGAAGAAATTGAACAGGTCATAAAAAAAAAAGTAACCAGCAAAAAAAAGTCCTGGCCCAAATGATTTCACCAGAGAATTCTACCAAACATTCAGAGAACTGACACCAATCCTACTCAAACCATTCCAAAACATAGACAAGGATGGGATCTTCCCAAATTCATTTTATGAAGCACCCAAAACCTTGATACCATAACCAGGCATCACTAAAAAGGAAAACTACAGACCAATATCCCTCAGGAATATAGATGCAAACTCTTCAACAAAATCCTAGCCAATAGACTCCAACATATCAAAAAAATAATTCTTTATTACCAAATGGGGTTCATATCAGGTATGCAAGGATAGTCCAATGTTAGAAAAGCAATCAACATTGTCTACACATAAATAAAACAAAGGAAAGGAACCACATGATCATATCAATCAATGCAGAAAAGGCATTTGATAAAATCCAACACTCATTCCTGATCAAAATTCTCAATAGAAGGGACATTCCTCAACATAATAAAGGGCATATGTGCAAAACCAACAGCCAACATTATTCACAGTGGAGAGAGACTGAAACCATTCCCTTTGCGAACAGGAACCAAACAAGGATACCCTCGTTGTTGTTGTTAGGTGCTGTTGAGTTGTTTCTGACTCATAGTGACCCTATGCACAGCAGAACAAAACACTGCCCGATCCCACGCCAGCTCCATGATCACTGCTGTACTTAAGCCTATCATCGCAGCCACCATGTCAATCCATCTTGTTGAAGGCCTTCTTCTCTTTCATCAACCCTCCACCCTACCAAGCATGACATCCTTCTCCAGGGAATGGTCCCTTCTGACAACATGACCAAAGTAAGATGCCCTCAAGCACTTTTTTCAACATTGTATTGGAAGTCCTTGTTGTTGTTGTTGTTATGTGCCATTGAGTCAGACCTGACTCTTAGCGACCCCTCCTTGGGTTTCCGGGGCAGTATCACTACGGAAGTAGATTGCCCAACCTTCCTTCTGAGGAGTGGCTGTTGGATTTGAACCGCTAGCCTTCTGGTTAGCAGTCAAGTACCTTAGGCACTATGCTACCAGAGCTCCTATTGGAAGTCCTAGCAGGGCAATAAGGCAAGAAAGGGCAATCAAAGGCATTCAAATTGGTAAGGAAGAAGTCAAACTATCCCTGTTTGCTGATGATATGATCCAATACCTAGAAAACCCAAGAGACTCAGTAAAAACTCTACTGAAACTTATTCAGAGATTTAACATTGTGGCAGTATATAAGATTACAATCCTAAAATCAGTTGGATTCCTCTACACCAGCAAAGAGATTGATGAAAAAGAAATAAGGTAATCGATACCATTTGCAATAACTACCAAAAATAAAATAAAATAAAATACTTGGCAATAAATCTCACCAGGGACACAAAAGACCTGTACAAAGAAAACTATAATAGACTACTTCAAGAAACCATAAGAGATTGACACAAATGAAAGAACATACCATGCTTGTGGATAGGAAGATTGAACATTGTGAAAATGTCAGTTCTACCCAAAGCAATCTATACATTCAGTACAATCCCAACCCATATCACATTAACATTCTTTAAGGATATGGAAAAACCAATCACTAACTTTATATGGAAAGGAAAGAGACCCCAGATAAGCAAAGCACTATTGAAGAAGAAGAGGAAAGTAGGAGGTCTCACAGTCCCAGATTTTAAAACCTACTATACAGCTACAGTAGTCAAAACTGCCTGGTATTGGTATAATGACAGACACATAGACCAATGTATTTATTTGGATGAAGAGAAAGGGCAAAGTATCAAATGTGAGTGGTCAACACGGTGACATTGAGGAAGAGGAAGACATAGAGAGGAGCACGGGAGGTATAGACAACAAAGATGAATCCTTTTGCACATACAGTACTGTATTGTCAGTGAAGGCAAACATTAATCTATGTGTGGATAAATGAGTGGACTGGCTGAACTATTAGTTATGTTTATGCAGAGGGGAGTGTGCCCATGACCACGTATAGTTTTGGAAGACAATGTTTCTACAAGTGTATTTGTATGTTCTGTAAGAATCCCCAGATATACAGTAGAGCTGCCAAGGGACAAGGCTGTAGTCACTTCTTGGTCTCAGCCACCTACCCAGAGGGAGTGAGTAGTTGGATCTGTGAGATCGGGACCATAGTCTCAGGAGACATCAAGCTCTATTGACCTAACATACTACACAAAAACATTGTTCCACATCCTACTTTGGTGAATAACGACTAGGATCTTAAAAGTTTGCAAGTGGGCATCTAGATGCAACGATGTGTCTCTCCTTGTCCAGAGCAAAAAGAATGAAGAAATCCAAAGAGTCATGGAAACCATCAGTCCAAGCGACTGGTATGCCATGCAATCCTCAGCCTATAGGACTATGAGACTAGAACTAGATGGTGCCCAGCTACCACTGTCAACCACTTGGACAGGGATCTACATAGAAAATCCTGGATAGGGTAGGAGACCAATGTGTAACAAAACTCAAAATCATTAAAAAAAAAAAAAAAAAAAGAGGGGGGGACCAGGTTTGCTGCTCTGAGAGAGAGTGATGGAATCACTGGGACTATGGCCTCTAGCTGCCCTTCAGGTCCAGAACTGAACCCACTCCTATGACTTCCAGCCAAACAAAAGACAGGCATATGAGCTGAACATTTACATGAGCTAGATACACATATTGGAGAGAGCAATCATGGAAGAATAGAAGGGCTGTGTATGCACAGAGAGACAACCCAGGAGGCAAGAATACATGGGAGGGAAGGACACAAGGAAGAGGTAACTCTGGGGAGGAAGTGGGAGTGGAGCGGTTGCATTGTGGGAAATTGCAGTCAATTTCATGAGACAAAGTGTATGTAAGCTGCTGTATGGAAAGTGAATTTGCTCTGTAAACTTACCCAAATCACAGTAAAAAATTTTTTTAAAAGAAAATAAAACTATATAACCTCCATGTAGGCAGAGGTTTTGTCTGCTTCGTTCATTGCTATATCCATCACCAAGTACAATGCTTGGTAAAATTAATAGAAGATTAGTACGATATAATTAATTAAAAATTATGTTAAGTGAATAAAACCTGAATCAGATCATATGAAAACAAACACCTATATATAAATCATCATGACTGTACTGTAAAAAAGAGAATGATAAATAAACCTTAACTAAAAATTACTTTTTGGTACTGCTTTACAGCTCTGAATTTTCCAGTCTGGGTTCTTGTTGTTGTTAAGTGCTGTTTATTTTTGCTCATAGTGACCCCACATGACAAAGTATAATGCCCTTAGGGTTTCTGATGCTATAATCTTTACAGAAGCAGATTGACAGATCTTTCTCTTCTGTAACTGCTGGGTGAGTTCAAACCGACTTTTCATTAGCAACTAAGCCCTTAACCACTGCATCACCAGGACCTCTTTACAATTTATATAATACCCCAAAAAATGTGCCATTGCATCAGTGTTTTGACATTACCAAAGCTTTGTGCCTGTCAATTCTTTATCATATAGAGGTCAAAATTTGGACCAATTGAAGGTGATATGAGTCAACATAAAGCTATTGTTAGGAGATGCCATCAAGTCAGTTCCAACTCCTGACAACCCTGTATAAAACAATATGAAACTCTGCATGATCCTCTGCCATCCTCACAATCATTGCTGTTTGAGCACATTGTTGAAGCCTGTGTGTTATTCCATCCCATTGAGGATTTTCCTCTTTTTCATTGACCCACCACTTTACCAAGCCTTATGCCCTTCTCCCCTCTGAAGGAATGTTGGGCAATCGGAAGCCCAAGGAGGGGTCGCTATGAGTCAGATCCAACTCAGTGGCATTAAGTTTGGTTTTGGTTTATGTCCTTCTCCAGGGACTAGTCCCTCCTCATATAACCAAAGTGCAGGAGATGAAGTCTCACCATTCTTGCTTCTTAGGAGCATTTTAGCTGTATTTCTTCCAAGACAGATACAGTCATTCTTCTGGCAATACATGGTATGTATATTCAATATTCTTTGCCAGCCCCATAGTGCAAAGACATCTATTGTTCTGTTCTTCCTTATTCATTCTCTAGCTTTCATGTGCATCTAAGGTGTTTGAAAATACCGCAGTTTGCATCTGGCATTCCTTAGTCCTCAAAGTGACATCTTTTGACCTTTAACGTTTTAATAAGGTCTTTGCAGGAGATTTACACAATGTGAAATGTCAATTGATTTATTGACTGCTGCTTTCTTGGGTGCAGCAAAACAGAATCTTTGAGAACTTCAATCTTTTTTCCAGTTATCTTGATGTTGCTTTGTAGTCCAGTTGGGAAGATTTTTGTTTTCTTTATATTGAGGTTTAATCCATACTGAAGGCTATATAACCTTAGATCTTCTTCAGTAAGTGCTTCAAGTATTCTTCGCTTTCTTCAAGGAAGATTGTGTCATCTGCATATTGCAGGTGGTTAATGAGTCTTTAATCTTGATGCCTCATTCTTCTTCATATAGTCCAGGTTGTCAGATTATTTGCTCAACATGCGAATTGAGTAAGTATGGGGAGAGGATATAACTCTGACACACACTTTTCCTGATTTTAAACCACGTGGTATCACCTTGTTCTGTTCAAACAGCTGCCTCTTGGTCTATGTACAGGTTCCTCATGAGCACAGTGAAGTGTTCTGGAATTCCCATTCTTCACAATGTTATCCATAATTTTTTAAGTGGTGCATGCATACAAATGCCTTTGCATAGGCAATAAAACACAGATAAGCATCTTGCTGGTATTCTCTGCTTTCAGCCGAGATCCATGTAATATCAGCAATGATAGTCCTCATTCAAAATCCTGTTCTGAATCCACCTTAAATTTTTGGCAGCTAATAAAGATAATAATCCTGAAAGAACAATTATTCAAAGTTTATGGTCTCCAAAGTATGGGGAAAATAGGATATTACTAAAATAATAATGGTACTATGCTTATAAATTTATGTGTATATGTATAATTTACTTTTAAACATTTAAAGCTTAAAAGTATTTAAGATGATTTGATGGTTTCTTTCTGTGAATTCATGTTACTCCTGTTGCCATCTAGTTGATTCTGACTCATAGTGACCCTATAGGAGAGAATAGAACTGCCACATATGGTTTCCAAGGCTGTAATGCTTAAGGAAGCAGACTACCACATCCTTCTCCCATGGGGTGGCTGGTGGGTTCGAACAGCCAACCTTTTGGTTAGCAGCCAGCCACTTAAGCACTGTTTCTCCAGGGGTCCTTTCTCTTGTGAGTAGTTGAGCTGGACTTAAAAGTATAGCAAAAAAATAAAAGCTAAAAATAATTACCTTGTGTGAAGGAACAGAAACCTAGAAGATTATTGCCAAGTTGAAATCCTTAAGGAGAAACTTCAACCCCATGTTTCCCTAAACTTTTAAATTCTAAGTTTGCTAAGTTTATTCATGGCTACTCCATCTGTTCAGTGCAGAGAGAGCCTAGATGAATATATTTATGGGTAGCCTCTAATGCCAATCCAATCAGTCAGTAAAGCAAGAAAGAAGTAGAATCATGCCCTATTTAGCAGTTCATGTGAAATACTGTTTATAAAATAAAAATTAAGATTTTGAGTTAAAGAGTCTGGGTCAGATTTTGAACCTTGAAATCTTGAATAAATCAAGTATAAATATATAGATGGTGCTAAAATTTGCTATTTAGTAAAATTGAATAATATGCTATTTAGCAATATTAGTTGAGAAAACCAATATTTGTATCATATAAAACCATTTCACATAGTTATTCATGTAATTTCCATTCTTAATGTATTTGACAAGAGCTATTAGAGGAGAATTTTACTAGAAAGTACAAAACTTTTTGTGACATCACAGTAGTTTAAACTGACTTGAAAATAAGGTGTTGGGTATTAGATTAGGTGGGTGAGGAGCCCTTACAGAGCTATATGGTAGGTCTAGCCATTTCAATTGCTCCTCGTGAATGAGTGCTATTTTCCTGATTCAGCTTGAATTTATATTACTGGAACATGTGAAGTGGTTGATCTCTGTCATTTTGTGGAATTGTAGAGTCCATTTAGACTCATAGTGACCCTTCCTTGAGTCTCCGAGGCAGTATAACTATGGAAGTAGATTGCCCAACCTTCCTTCCAAGGAGTAGCTGGTGGGTTTAAACCACCATCCTTCTGGTGAGCAGTTAAATGCCTTAGGCACTATGCTCCAGAGCTCCTGTGATATTTGTAGAGAGGCAAAATGTATGCAAATGATGAGTGTGGGGCTTCTTTGTACTCTTTGTTTTTATAAGAAGGAAATGTTTGTATGATTAATTTTTAATTATCTCTGAAAAAAATTGCTATCCTACACAAAAATGAAAATTACCTAGATGAGTGAGGAAGGAGCCAAATTACACACTAAACCTATGTAAACATGAAGACTGAGCTTTTCTTTTTTTTTCCTTTTCAGTATGTTTCCCTTGCTATGCCAACTAAGCATAAAGTAGGTGGTTAATGACAAAGATGAAGACCCTCAATGAGATGAATTGACACAGTGACTACAACAATGGGCTCCAATATAGGAACAATTGTGGAGATGACACAGGACCAGGCAATGTTTCTTTCTGTTGTATACAGAGTTCTGATGAGTCAGAACTAACTCAATGGCACCTGGCAGCAACAAAAACACGTTAGCTAAAGTTTAATTTTGTTTTCTCTTTTTGAGCCTTTATAGCACTATTATATTAGATAGGTCACAATTTATGGAAGTACTTAGATTTCATGAAGGAACCTGTGTATAGCTTTCATCTGCTTTACAGCATAATTTTTCTACTGTAGGGTCTTTACCTACTTTTAGTTTTTCTTGTCTTTATTTTTGGTAGTATCCTTTGTTTTTATTTTGGTTAAAAACTTTTTCTTCCTCAATGCTACTCATCATTTAATGGAGGCTATTTTATTTCTGAGAGCTCTGGTAGCATAGTGGCTAAGACACTTGCCTGCTCACCAGAAGGCTGGCAGTTCAAACCCACCAGCCACTCCTCGGAAGGAAGGTTGGGCAATCCTACTTCCGTAGTGATACTGCCTCGGAAACCCAAGGAGGGGTCGCTATGAGTCAGGGCAGACTCGACGGCACATAACAACAACAACAACATTTTATTTCTAGGCTAGCTATTGTCGAGTATAAGGTAGGGATATGGGTTGGTGTGGTATTAGCTCATTGATGCTGGAAGTCCCTCTGCTCTTGGTTAGATGATCATCTGGGCTGAAAGAGATACATTGCACACCACCAGTCCTGTGCATTGGGTTTTCCTTTACAATAACATACCAAATACACACTGCAGAGGTGACTTTCATTCCTTCAGCTGACAAACCAAAAGCCCAAGTTGTATTTGAGATTCCATGAATGTATATTTTCTCATCTGGCTTCTTCTTCACTGCCACCCTGCCAAAGAGGCAAGGGGGCCACATCTTCTGACCTCCTCTAACCCCACAAGAGGAAGACAGAATCACCATTAATAGTCCAAGGCATATTTCTGTGAGGCCAGACATGTTGCCTCCCTCCAGCCCTTTCATCAACCCTGACACCAACCGTTGCTCCCACAACATCCATCACCTCTCTGCTGGGTTTGATAATTCACCGCAGTGGCTACATATAACTCACAGATTATGGGGTTTATTAGGGAAGAAATGGCCTACAACTCAAGTTCAGTCTCTCGCAGCCCATTGTCTCTCAGCTGTCAGTCTCTCTCAGTCTCTCTCAACAGTATGTGTCTCTCAAGGTCTCTCTCAGCAGTGTGTGTCTCTCATGTCTCTCAAGAGCACGTTTCTCCCAGCAGCATGTCTTTCTCAGCTAGCAGTCAGAGAGACTTCTTCTGCCTCTAGGAGGCCTCCTTTTGAGCCTGGCAGAGTGACCACTAACCAATCCCTACATCAGAATTTTATACACTTGAGAGAGAGAGAGTAATTCCCAAAAGATTGCTTCATACTGGTGCAACAGAAATACCACAGGTGGAGAACTTTCGCAATCAGGAGCTATTCAGTTGTTCACAGCAAATTCCCCCATGGAGTTTACAAAGACTAGTGGCTAGAAAAGCCACAATATGTAATTTACTATACCACACACCCTTTAGTGACAGGCTCAAGGATCTCATGCACATTTGTCCACACACCTAGAACTTATCATTCTAGACAAGAGAACACTGGTTTGATACTTAAGGTACATGTTCCCTACACTCGCTGTGGGAAGCCCTTGCTCTGTGTTTCTTCCCTGGATCAGGTCTAATTCTCACTACTCTTGGCAGCCCCTCTTCTTAAATTGTGGTTCAGGACTGTGGCCAGCCAATTCTGCTTTCATCCAAATTGGCATTTTCCTTTCTGTCTTTGTATTCTTTCTGGTTAGTGTCAGAAAAAAAAATAATAATTATGCCAAGACAGCCTCATTTCAGCACCTGTAACTGTTCAGATTACATTTAAATATGGTCAGTGCCCATGGAAATTCTCTTGAGCTGCCTGCTGCTGGTACTGACAAACATTCCAGTCTGCTGTGAAAAAATGATTTTTCTCAGTTTTTGTAAGAAAATAGCATTGCATAATCTCTTATCTCACCTCCATGTACTTTATTATAAGAGAAATGTGTTGGTGAAAAGAAGATACATGGAGTGAGGGTAGAAAGAATTTATATAACAAAATAAGGTACACATGGCTTCAAAATTCAATTTTCATTTGATTTATGAATTCAGGGTATTAAAGGCCCATGCATCTTTCAAATAAATAACTTCTTTTTTTGAAGGTTCTAATTTAGAAGAATTGGAAAACTGTTTAGCTTTTCCATCCTATAATTTTCCATTCATCAGTCCAACTACTAACCCTCCCCACCAGTGCATTCCTACTCAAATACCATAAGAGAAAGAAGTGAGTTACCTCCTAGATTCATGCACACCAAGAAACAGATGCAGACTGAAAAACAAAACACTTGAAGAGATTTTCTCTTCTAACTTATTATTAGAATTTTGCTGGGATGCAGGAATTAAATATCTGTCTTGGTTCCTAGCTGTTTCTTTTGATACTTGCTGCAACATAAGAGATGTGTGAGCATGTAAGAACAAGTAAAGATATCTTGATATCTATGAAGATATAGATAGCTATGAAGATAAGGCCAAACATGTTGAAAAACCAAGTGTTTATATATCACTGCATTAAGATGTACTCCCCTATTGTTAAAATCACTTTATATATTTACTATTACTACAGATATAATTGTTATTTATGTAACTATACAAATAGATAATATGGTAAAATATCTGTCACTTGTGTGATATAAC
Source organism: Orycteropus afer afer (assembly GCF_000298275.1). Taxonomy (NCBI): domain Eukaryota; kingdom Metazoa; phylum Chordata; class Mammalia; order Tubulidentata; family Orycteropodidae; genus Orycteropus; species Orycteropus afer. The sequence goes on from NW_006921720.1 coordinate 670,456, forward strand.
GTAGATCAATGTAAGAGTTATCTTTACAGTGCATGCCACTTAAAGAAAGAGAAGAGGTTATCGATAAAAAGTTTCATTTTCTCTTTTTGAAGTCTTAAAATAGGATAAAGACTGAGTTGTACCATTCAGCAATAGTTTAAGGCCCTAGCTGAAGAAATAGATATGGGCTTAAAGATGTCCTTTCCAAGCTGGGATTAAAGCCTTTCTTATTTGAGAAAAAAGTGGTTTGGTGAACTCTGGGGGGCTCTTGCGTGGCTTTTGAAGGCCAAGCTTTGCTCTGAGTGGATTTATCATTTACAGCTACCTATGTACTTGTACTCTCACTAACTCTTTTCAAGGAGAATGCTGCTGTGCAGAGATTTAACCAGGTTTAAAAACTATCTGTAGAAGCAACTACCAAATAGTATCATCTCAAGCTGAGCAGTGGTAAAGCTCATTAAACTTAACTTCCAAAGTTGTCTGATACCAATTACCTTGATACTGAATCTTAAATTTTCACTTCAATGTGAAAAAAATCAGAGGTAAAAAAAAAAAAAAAAAAGCAATATTCAGAAAGAAAAAAAAAATGTAAGGGGAAATACCAGCCTGTGAAATGGTAGATAAACTTATGTCAATAATTCTGCCGAATGTGACTTCAGAAGCCAGAGTGAGTAGATGCTTGCAGTAAAAAGCAGTTTACAGAACGTTCACGCAATACCAGAGCTCATTTTGCAATATCTTCTCAAAATAGAAAATTAACATTAACTCTATCCTTGATAAGTTCCTTGACAGAACAGATCAGAAGGGCACCCTGAGCTTGCTCTATCAGTGCCTTCTAACCCTTGTCTCTTTGTGGCTCATTTGTAACACAGTCAGAAATGCAGTTCTTGGGCACATATGTGTCAGTTTGGCTCAGTTTCCTTACTCAATCCTAACACAGTATTAAAGAAACATACAACTGAGCTTTGTCAGCATTTGGTCACCTTAAAATTTATAATTCCATCAATGACCAAGCCTATCAAGATTTAATAAAACTTAATAATTATTTAATATATCCTGACATTAGGAACTTTTTCAGAGGTGGTATGGATTTTCTATTGAAATTCAAAGGCTAGCCTAATTTTTTATATATCTTCCCAGTAAAGAAAAAAGAAAGGGTCATAACTGAAATTTGTTAGAGAAAGGAAGAGGAAAACACTGAAGAGTACTCTCCAAGTTTGAATTAATTAAAAAAAAAAATAAAATGCTTGCTTACACACAGGTGGTGACTGAAATGTTTGAGTTATTGGAGAGGTTTTGGGAGGGAATAAATAATACTTGCTTTGATCTTTAGGTGAGAAATGGTTCTTGAATCATGAAAAATGGCTATTGGAAAATATCAATAACCGTAAATAAATTAAATCGCTCCTAGTGGAAGTACGTCATAATATATTTTAATATCAGTTTTTAATCTGTGTCTATTTGGAGATTTTGGAGATTTCTCCCTTAGGGTGACCAGAATGAGACTGGCATCTAAATTATACATTTAAGTTAAATTCAAACTTACAATTTTTAAAAGAGCCACTAAAAAATATTATTTATTTCTTACTTAGGAGAGGGAATATCAAGGAATGAAAGATAAGCTATGTAAACATAAGTGTCAAAGCACAAATCATCTAAATCAAACTTGTGAATAATCTTCAATTAGAATTCAACTACTGAAAATTAGAATATTAAACCTTTTTTGCACCTGTGCTTCCTTTTTCTATGGAAAAAAAAATACTCCATTGTTTTTGGCAAAAATGTACAAATACTAAAAGCATAAAGATGAAAGTTCAAACTCTGCCACTTTGGAATTACTGTTTTTTACATTATCTGAACACCTTTCAATGCATCCCTTGATGCTGCAATTCTACTTACATCTCTGTGCTGAAATACAGGTAGAAATTTGGATGCAGGAGTGGATGGGTGGGTGAATACATAAAAATAATTTGTAATATGAGAATCACAGAGTAGATATTGCTTAAAAAAATTATCAACTTTAGTTTCACTTAAATGTCATAGAAAAAAAAGGTACTGATATGGAAATGAAGAAATTGTTTAATGTTAAATAAATCATTCTTCACCACAGTGTAGTACTTTCTAAAATGGGTAGGGGGAGGGATATACGAGAAGGATATATGACCACCATGATAACATTGGGAAATGAGAAGACACAGAACTGTGCACATAAGACATAGACGACAGATGCTAAAACCAACCAATGTGTCCACAATAGCACATTGCCATTAACACCAAATACTAGGCTGTACAGATAAACACACAAACACCTGAGATGATCAGACAGGGATCAGTGACTAGAGGTATACTCTAGACCAAGGATAAACTCAGCTGAGGCTAATCTTATACAGATACCAGTGATACAAAATACCTGCAGTCCTTACAGAAACAACGGAAGACAGACACAGAGTAATCCCTCACAGACATCCCGACACTATGGGAGAGAGATCCAATAGAGCTACTACCTTAGGACCGTAGTACTGGGGTACACCACACTCAGTAGGCACAAAGAAATACATAAAAGCATTGCTCCACATCCTACATTGGTTAGTAGCCACTGGGGTCTTAAAATTGCTTTCAAGCAGCCATCTAAGATAAGATGCAGCTAATGGTCTCCTAGCATCGGAAGTGAAGAAGAACGCACAAGAAAAAAAAAAAAAAAAAGGGCGTTTGGAAGCAATCAACCCTAGGACATGATGGTCCTCAAGACCGGAAGAACCGGATAGTGCCCAGCTACCAATGCCAACCACTCAGGAAAGGATCAAATCCCTGGATATAGTGGGAGGGAAAACGTGGAACAAAATCCAAAAACTCAATAATGGCCAGAATTACTGGTCAGATGAAATCTGGTGAGACTCCCAATACTATGACCCTGAAATACATTCGTCGCCTGAAATAAAACTCTCCCCCAGGGGCGGGTTCTCAGCCCAATAGTTAACAAGATGTACGTGCAGACCACTCAACCTAGGATGCCACACCCACACACTCAATGGTAATACATCCCTTAGAGCAATAGACCACAGGACATCAGAGGATCAACATTCAATCTGAGGAAATGCAGGACAAACAGGAGTGCATAATTATGAGGGGCACAGGGGGAGTGTTGCAGGGTAGGGAGGGGAGGACACTGGATTAGGGTTCAACATGGCGAGTGGGGAATGAAACTAAATGTACGTGTGACATTGAATGTAAAATAAGCTCTTAAAATAAAAATGATAATAAATAAATAAAATTAATTGATTAATTAAATAAAATAAAATATGCCTAATGTAATGGGGTATGTGGGGGGGTGTTGGGAAAGAAAAGACAAGAAGAGAGCAAGGAAAGGAGAGAAGAGATTATAAAAATCTTTTACAGTAGAGTTATGTATTGATTCCTTATTTAAAAGATGAATGCATTACCGCTCTCACACCTTCTCATGTTAATCAGAAAAATTTTTACATTATCAATGTTTATAATGTACATATTTTACTCTGTAACCTCAGGTTTCATGTTTTTTTTTTTTTTTTTTCCTTCACAGTTTTGTTGCCCTGGAACGTTGTAGACATTGCTACATTATCTCTAGGTGGTTTTTTCTTTTTTTTTTTTTTCTCCCACTGAGTCATGGTGGGGCACGGTAATCACTACAGTAGTCAATGGGAATTGTCTTGGCATCGTCTATTCTGTATCAAGTGTGCTCAAAAGAATGGTGTGTTCTTTCAATGTTTAGATTCAGATTCTTTATTCTGAGGAATTCTCCTCTGTTACAGATTTAAAATGTGTCTTCTCTTGCTTTTGATAGGTACTCGACTTCACAGACGCTAATTCCCTTTGCCTCACTTCCTTATCTATTTGTTTTCTTGAATGATTTTAATCCCTTTCACTTTTTAAAACCCACATTGGATATAAAAATGTGAGGTTTTCCTCAGGGTCACTCATTTGATTCTTGAGTCAATTTTGTTTCTACTGTTCTTTGTTAAGTATTGTTATGCATTGGTGGAGTTTTAATCTTCAATTTCTGTTCTTACATATGTGATATCCATTGTAACTTCATGTGTTTTATCATCTCATTCTGATCAATTTATATTTTTCTTCCTTCTTTGCTCATGTTAGGAATTTTATCTGCTCTGATAAAATGTAGATAATTTTTTTACTCTCTTTACAACATATCTGAGGCAAGTTAGTATTTCTTTCAAAGCATCAAGGTGAAGGCCATGCATTGGTATTCTATCCTTTTATTTGTTTGCTTATTTTTCTTTCCTCTGAGGTAACGGCAGGGAGTGGAATGAAGAGGTTAAGCTGGTGTGGTACGTAGTCTTGTTGGATTTTTCTCTCCACTCTGAGATTTTTGTCAAACGTCTAATTCTGAGTTCATACGATCTAATTGTGGGGATTATAGTATGTATGATTTAAGATTCCTGTAGGGCTTGGGTTTGGGATGAACCCTCCAATTTATATCTATCCCCAGAAACTTTACTTCTAGTTCATTCACTAATATGGTACCTAGTCAGCTTCTTTTTACCCATATTTAGGAATATTAGTGAAGATTTTCTGGATTTTGTTACTGTTCGTAACATTAGTATTGTTTGCAGGGGTAGAATTAGATGCCAGGAGGTGCTACTCTTGCTACCTCCACATAAAATCCCCTTCCACAGCCCGACTCCCCACCTTGCCATTCAGTCTTTCTCTCCTTCTCTCTGTGTTGTTGGATAGTTTTTGAAGATTATTTTATTAAGTTGGCTTCTTTAATTGTCCGGGTACCATTGACCTCCCACCCTTATATCATCATTTATTGCTCCTTTTCTTAAGTATCAGTGAAGAGAATTTTAATTCCATCATATTTTAAATTGCCATCATAACCTAGAAGTCCCTATTTAATCCTTAAAGTTCTGCACATACATTGTCAAATTATTTTCCAAGCTCCATGTGCAATTTTTCTTGCTCATTATATTTCTAAGACAATTATGTTGCATGAACTGTGGCAGTTTTTAAATGTCTTGCATTTTTTTTAAATTCTTCATTGATGACAGAAAGTTTATTATATTGTACTGAGATAGTCTTTAGCTATATCTCTGAACTTTCTTTTCCCATAATTATTTGAAGTAGGTAAAATTGCTTTGGATTAATTCAGCATGGTAAATACAAATTTCATTAAACATATGCTTTTCATGAAGAGAATGTATCCCTTTTTTGATATTGCTATTTTGGTTCTCTAGTGCTACTATAACAGAGACCCACTGCTGTTGAGTCAGACCCGACTCATAATAACCCCTCCTTGGATTTCTGAGGCAGTGTCTCTATGGAAGTAGATTGTCCTACCTTCCTTCTGAGGAGTGGCTGGTGGGTTTGAACCTCCAGCCTTCTGGTTAGCTGACACATGCCTTAGGCACTACGCCACCAGAGCTCCTTATCCCTGTTTGTTAAAGCCATATATTTGTGTTATGTCTATTACTATAATATACATACTCTAACATACATATGTCTGTTATAGTAACAGACATACCACAAATATATGGCTTTAACAAATAGGGATTTATTCTCTTAGAGTTTAGGAGGCTGGGAGTCCGAGTTCAAGTGCCAGCTCTAGAGGCTGGTGAAAGCCCCTCGGCCTCAGGCTTCAGCTCTGCCTCTTACTCCTGGCCCACTGAAGCTGGAGGTTTCCCTTAACTCAGACAACTGCTGACTGCTGGGGCTGACAAACCCAAGGCTGACAAGAAAATTGACATAGTCCCAAAATTATCAAGCAACACGGGAGGCCACTTATTCAAGTCCAGAAATAGTCTCGAGATCGGCAGATAACTTGGCAGATAACATGGCAGGCCACTGTGATGAAGGCTTAGCCAAATGCAGGATCCAAATGTGCCAACAAGCTCAGAGACCATTCTCAAGGCCTCTCCTTATATACTGGAAGCAGACCACATACCTAAGACAGCTACTCAGCTATTCACAACAGATGGCACCATGGAGTTGATCACAGTCTCATCATGAGGAATGACTATATCCAGCTGTCCAGCAACTCAAAATCAGGCCCAGACACATTGACACATAACCTTAACGACCACATAGACTAATACAGAAAAAGATGAGCAAGTTATTTTGTTTAGTATTTTCTTAGATGGACAAGATACAAACACATGTTTAAAAATTACTTTAATAATTATTCATTTCCACATTGTTTTTTGTAATGTTCTTAACTCCTTGTACTTTAATCCATTGGTTAATAGACAACTTCATAAATAATCTCATTGTATTTCCTCATTTTTTCTAAAAACTAGAGATTAAGATTCATGTATTGAGTACTTATAAATGTGTTCTAATCACAAAGGTCCAGACTTATCTAGTTGTTTTTATTGTAACTGACTGTGTGTAACAAAATCATATTATACCACAAGTCCTTAATTCTTAATTTGTGTTGACTCCACAGATGAAAAATTGTAAGGGGTGCAGGAGTGTTTAAGTAGCTAAATCAGTACACGTTGAATATATTAAGTCAATAAAATATAGATTAAATAATTGTATGATAAAAATGTTCAAATTATTTCATATAGTTAAAAGAGGTCTGTGTTAGTATATACTCAACTATATTTGTATCTTTAAGACTATAGATAAATTAGCTATTATCAAAACAGGAACTCTGATGGCATAGTGCCTAAGACATTTAATGCTAACCAGAAGGTTGGCAGTTTCAAACCCACGAACTGCTCTACAATCTACTTCAGTAAAGATTTACCACCTCAGAAACCCAGTGGTGGTCACCAAGTTGGAATCAACTTGATGGCAGTGTGTTTGTTTTTTCGGTCATTATCAAAAGTTCACAAAGACCACTTAAAATTGTTTTCTTTCAGAAGTAAATAAATGCATTTTGACTTCATTTAAAAATTTGATGTAAAGAAAAGTTCTACATTTTAGGATTTATGCCAATGTCCTCAGTGACATTGGTTTAACAGTATCCCTCTGTAAAGATGCTAAATAAGCATATTCTGTTTTTTGTAAAGTCTCGACATTTTTTTCCCCTTTAAAAAAATCAGTAAAAGTCAGTGCAGCACACTGTAATAAGGCAGACTGTCAAAGACATGATAACTAATTTATTTGAAAAATGAATCAATGCCATCTTCATCTCAGATTAATTTTGCTAGAATTGTGTCCCAAGTAGAAACTGTTGGTTTTAAGTGTGCAATAATTAGTTACATCTTTAGACTCAATAGACTAAAATGCCAGGAATGGAAACCATGTCACCTTTGTGATTGGACTATTAAATAGTGAGCCACGTGTATTGTTCACCAGTACCAATTTCCTCAGCACAGAATTGATTAATTTGACCACGCTCGATATTTAAAATCATCCTGAAATAATATATAGTTTGCACTATATGCATTCTAGAGCCTATATATATACATTTTTTTTTCTGTTGGAACATTTGTTCATTAGTGTATGTAATTTATTTTTACCCATGAGTAAACCTTTAATCTCTTATGCAATCATGACAAACCAAATCATAACATTATGATCTGTCTTTGTACAGTAATATCTGACAGAAAATGCCCAGAGTAAATGTAAAGAAAAATACTTTTGGGAAAAAAATCAATTAACTGTTATAATCAAGTGAAGATTTCATAATCTTTATAATCTGTATTGTTTCAACAGATTTTAAAGTCTCATGTTTAATAACCTTAAGTTTGAAATAAATGAATGGATTTCTTTTTTTTTTTTGTTAAGATGTTCCAGCAATATTTTTCATTGTCAAGACATTCAATATTTTTCATTCTGGAGTGATTCTTAATATTTCTAAGTTAAAAATAAGAGGAGCTATGAAATCTAAAAAATCCTTATCCAGAGGGAAAAAAGCATGATTCTAGTGGGAAAAACAATTAAAACCTTAAATATGTCTCTTATGTTACTTTTTAAAATGTATTTGTCAAGGACATTGTCAGTTAAACATACGTCTGTAAGGAATGAAGCACTCCTTATCTTCTCAGTCTGAGAATATGCTCTGTATGTTGATTTGGGATCTACATGATTCAAATCTTTTGTGTAAAATAAATGAAGAGGTTCTTTTAAGCTTGGATTTGCAGAGGACAACCTACAGTGATGTAAAAATTTTTGAAATCACACACGGAATGTACTGTTTATAATTTTTTAGCAAGTTTATTTAGACATGCATCATTATAACAAATTACAAATATTATGCAATGTATTTCTGATGTTTACTTCCCATCTCTTTCCACCAGGAAAGTACTGACATACTTAACCACATTGTGCACAAGAAATTTTCTGTGACTCAGTCCTATTCAGACCTTTTATTAATCAGCTTAGTTCTTACTTTTGCATCATCTTCTGATTGCTTGCTGTGTTTCATAATGATCTGTATAGGAATGACCAATTCCTCATATCAATACTTACTCAGCGTTTCTGTTTCTGGCTAATCAAAGTTAACACTATATGCACAGCCTTCATTGACTGCCCCTCTATAGCACCTAGTGTTTCTTTTCTGCTAGGCAGTCACTGTAGATCTCTGGCCATGGCTGCTAGTTCTCTGGAAACACTTCTCTCTATTTAATTTACATCTTTACAGATTCAGGAACTTGGCATTTGGATCTATGCTGGACAGTTTAGAGAAGTGACCAGTCTGTAAGCAACTGCCCTTATCCTGGCAAAGGGTTTGGCTCTGGAGAAAAGACATGCCTTGCTGCCAGCTTTTACAGATTTACACTTGGAACTGCCAGATCCTGTTTACTCCATGCATCACTCCAGACTCCATTCTCTTCAAAGCTGAAGCTACAACACACACTTTTGTCTATGTTTTTGTTTTTGACCTTGTCTCTCCAGCTTGACATTTGACCCAATTTTTATCTTATTTTCATTTCCTTAGCTACATATTTCAGGGCTTTTCCTAGCTACATCTTCAGTTCTCCTTCTGGGCAAGGACATTCATAGAGAACCTGCAGGGTATCACTGCTCTTGACTTGACCCTGTTCCCTGACACCACTTCCTGTACACTGCTCCTCCATATAACTTCTCACCAGTCTTGTCTTAGCCTAAGGAGCTAAACTTCGGTGAGGCAGCCTTTTTCAGGAAGGAAATTGCTCCCAAACTTAATTTGACATAAAGAGCTTTGCCAGTGCCCCAAATCTTTATCTGTGTGCTACATTGTTATTTTCTTTATGAAAGCTCAGATTTTATGCCTGCCTCTTAGTAGATGTAAATACTAAACATATTTGAATATCTATTTCTAAGGTGACAGTGGAGTAGATTTTTAAAGACAACAAGAACTCTAGTTTTGAATACTTGTGAAAAAACTAATATAGCATCAATCTATAGTGTCTTCGAGTAATTTCATGTCCACTTTTCCTATGCTAGTCTACCAGAACATGAGCTTTGGCATCCATAAAATTAATTTTAGCCCTTCACTAAAAAACTAGTACAATCTGTAATTTCTTGGTATAAATTTATATTTTTGGTGATTTCTTAAAATAAATGTATCATGCTAAAAGTGGACCCCCCCTCCCTATATTGGAGATTACTTTTCTGTGTGAGATCATTAGAAATTTTTATTGTATAGTTATTGCCAATATTAAAAAATAATTTTGGAAGAGAAAGTTAAATATTACAAACTTACCTCTGCAATGAACAATGTTGTTGTTGTTGTTATGTGCAATGAACAATAGAAAAGTGCTATTATAATTCATAGTCTTAACTGTATTTCCAAATACTAGGGATATACTTAATTGGCAAAAATATGTATGCATTTGAATAAGATGTCAAGTAATGAAGGTGTTTAGAACCTTTACCTTAGGTAGTAGAATGAAAGATTTTTAACTTACAAGAAATAACACTCATAGACCATAAAATCTATACATTATGATGAGTGAAGTTAAAGGAAAGATATTGGTATTTATTGAGTAGGTGCTATAGGCCAACAATTCTTAAACTTTTTGCACTCAGGACCACTTTACAATCTTAAAAATTATTGAATATCCCAAATGACATTTTTATGTGAGTCATTTTTATCAGTAATTATGGTATTTTAAATAAAAGTGATGAAAAAGTAAATATATACTAATTCAAAAGAATATAAATAATGAGTACATATTAGTATAAATATTTTATGAAAAATAATTTTATTGTTTAACAACAATTAATGAGAGGGATGGCACTGCTTCACAGTTTTTGAAAATCTCTTTAATGTCTGGGTGTAAGGAAGACAGCTGAATTATCATATATGCTTCTGTTTCACTATGTTGTGATATGCTGGTTTGGTATGTGCGTGAAGAAAATCAAGCCTTACACAAGTACATAGAAAAAGGTGAAGTATTTTAATAGCTTTTTCAGATTGCTGGATTTTTTTTTTAAGTACTACTGTAAAACTTAACTAATGATAGTGTCTTAAAAATTAGTTACAGTGTGAATTTAGAAACTATATTCAATACACATTGCATACTTGTTACATTTAAATCTATTGCTCTGCCTTGAATTTTGAATGGATCTTTCACCTGTGCATGATCTTGATCTCACAGACCCCTGAAAACGTATTGAGTGTCTGAAGAAATTCCTGGACCATCCTTTGAAAACCACTGTTCTAGTTGTTCCTCTTGCAGAATAAAAACAGTATGTGAAATAAATGTTATTTTCCTCAATTTGCACATTATGAATCTGATTATAGTAGAGCAGACAGTGCCCAGACTTTATATTCCACCTGACCTAGATTTGCAGCCCAACTCCATCACTTATGAGCTGACTGACTAAAACATTCTGTACACTTTTCAGTATACCACAGTCATGCAAATACATAAGCATGTAATGTTACATTTCCGAAAAAAAAAAAAAAATACACTGCCATCAAATCGGACTCATAGTGACCACTCCTTGGGTTTCTGAGGCAGTATCACTATGGAAGTAGATTGCCCAACCTTCCTTCCTAGGAGTGGCTGGTGGGTTTGAACCACCAGCCTTCTGGTTAGCAGTCAAATGCCTTAGGCACTATGCCACCAGAGCTCCTACATTTCCAAAGGACCATATAAAAATGAACTCTCCTCATTTGCCAAATTGCAGGCTACTCTTGTTAGGTGGAACCAAATTTTAAGTGATCATTCCCAAACCCACAGTCATTGAATCAACTCCAACTCATCCCAGCATATAATGAGACACACCCACTCTTGATACCAAACTTTCTAGATTAAAATTCAAATTATAACAATTTCTATCTGTATAACCTTAGCATGTCACTTAATTCTCTGTGCTTCAATATCTTCATGTGTTTTATGGTGTTTTGAAAAATTGAGGTAATATGTGAAGTAGAATGCGACATCAGGATTGGTGGAAGACTCATTAACAACCTGCTATATGCAGATGACACAACTTTGCTTGCTGAAAGTGAAGAAAACTTGACATACTTACTGATGAAGATCAAAGACTACAGCCTTCAGTAGGGATTGCAACTCAACATAAAGAAACAAAAATCCTCACAACTGGACCAATAAGCGGTATCATGATAAATGGGGAAAAAATAGAAGTTGTCAAGAATTTCATTTTACTTGGATCCACAATCAACCCCCATGGAAGCAGTAGTAAAGTAATCAAACAACGTATTGTGTTTGACAAATCTGCAGCAAAAGATCTCTTTAAAGTGTTAAGGAGCAAAGATGTCACTTTGAAGATTAGGGTGCTCCTGATCCAAGCCATGGTGTGAAAACACTGTGAAAAGTAGCCTCATATGCATGTAAGAGCTGGAAAATGAATAAAGAAGACCACAGGAGAATTGATGCATTTGAGTTGTGATGTTGGTGAAGAATATTGAATATATTATGGACTGCTGAAAGAACAAGAAATCTGTCTTAGAGGAAGTACAGCCAGCATACCCCTTAGATGTGAGAATGGCCAGATTTTGTCCCTCATACTTTGGACATGTTATCAGAAGGGATCAATCCTTGGAGAAAGAGATCATGTTTAGTAACAAACCAAACCAAACCAAACTCATTGCAATCTACTCAATTCCGACTCATACAACCTCCATTAAGTTTCCAAAGCAGTAAATCTTTATGGAAGTAGATTATCCCATCTTGCTTCCCCAGAGCAGCTAGTGGTTTTGAACCACCAACTTTCTGGATAGCAGTGAAATGCCTTAGCCAATACGTCACAGAGCTCCTTTAGTAAAGTAGAGAGTCAGTGAAAAAGGAGAAGACTCTCAATGAAATGGATTGGCACTGTATCTGAGACAATGGGCTCAACATGGCAACAATTGTAAGGATGGGGCTGGACTGGGAAGTGTTTCATTCTGTCCTACACAGGGTCACTATGAGTCAGAACCGACTTGATGGCACCTAACAACAACAACAACAATATTTGTTAAGTACTTAGACCAGTGTCTAGCATATTATAAGGGCTAGATTAGTGTATGCTACTTATTGAAATTATTATTGCTAATAGGGAGCTCTGGTAGCATAGTGGCTAAGGCACTTGACTGCTAACCAGAAAGCTGGCGGTTCAAACCCACCAGCCACTCCTCGGAAGGAAGATGGGGCAATCTACTTCCATAGTACTACTGCCTGGGAAACCCAACAAGGGGTCACTATGAGTCAGGTGTGACTCGACAGTACATAACAACAACAACAACAATGTTATTATTTGCTCTAGCATTTTTATTATTTTTTATCCTGTCAACATTGGCCACTCTTAGTTTTTCAGGAGTGAGTCAGGCACTGTAATACCCTGGTGCACAAATGCAAGAGATACGTTTCAAACTTTCCAACTCATCCTATGGAAACATCCCTCCCTAGGGTTAAGGAGGAGTAGGAACCCCCACCATCAGTAACCCTCTCCCTTCATGTATACTATGGCTCTTTCAAAATATATGCCTTTGTAAAACCCCTTCTTTCCAACTCTGACCCTTTTTGATATCCTTGACCTATCCAAGTATTTTGCATTGGCTTTCTTTCTTTCTTTTTTTTAATTGTGCATTGGGTGCAAATTTACAGAACAGAATTTGTTTTACATTCAACTGTTCATGTACATTTGGTTTCACTCCCTGATTACCATCCTCAACCATAACTTAATCTCCCCTCCCTTCCCTGTGAGCCCCCTTCCCTGTAGCCTTCTTAGTTATGCACTCCTGTCTGTCCAGCTTTCCCTCCATGTGAATGCTGCCCCTTGGTGCCCCATGGCTGATTGCTCCAAGGGGTGCATCTCTGTAGAGTAGGTGGGTGCATCACTCTAAGTTGGATATTCTGCATGAAAGTGTTTCTACCATTAGCCTAAGAGGCAGTCCTTGGGAGTGAGTCCCTATCCCAGGCCCGAAGTGTATCCCAGGGCTGTAATCTTGGGGATCCCACCAGACTCCATCTGACTGGTAATTCTGGTTGTTACTGAGTTTTGGACTTTTGTTCGATGTTTTTCCTCCCACTCTATCCAGGTTCTCTAGTTTTGATCCCTTCCCAAGTAATTGGCATTGATAGCCAGGCACCATCTGGTTCTTCTGATCTTGAGGTCCATCATATCCTTGGGCTAATTGTTTTCAAGTGCCCTTGATTTTCTTCACTCTTCTTCACTTCAGACAGTATGCAACCATTAGCTGCATCTTAGATGGCCACTTGAAAGCTTTTAAGACCCCAGTCACTACTCACCAAAGTAGGTTGTGGAACAAGATTTTATGTATTATGTTGTGCCTATTCATCCTGGTGTCCCTCACTACTATGGTCTTGAGTTGGCAGACCTGGTGGTTCTCTCTCCCAAAGTGTTTGGTTGTCTGAGGAATTACTCCAACTCTGTCTTCTGCTGCTTCTGTAATGATTGTGGTTATTTTGTGTCACTAGTGTCTGTGCAAGATTATCCTCAGCTAAATCTATCATTGGTCTAGGGCATATTCCTATTTGCCGACCCCCATCTGATCTCAGTTGTCTATGCATTCATCCGTAGCCTGGTGTTTGGTGTTGGTGATAATGCAGTATTGTTCTTATATTGTTATTAGCCTCTTTCGTCTATATCTCATGTGCATATTTTGGTGTCCTCCCTTTCCCCAATGTTATCATGTGGTCACAGACTCTTTCCATACCATCCCTCTCCTTACCCACCTCAGTATGTAGCCCTCAACTAGTCCGAAATTTTCCCTCCCCTTCCCTCTCATGCTCAGTAACCTACAAAGTCAGTGTCCTTCTCTAAGCAAACCCTTCCTTGACTTTTTACAGTAATGGGCATGTACAATATGTGCCCTTCTGGGATTGAATTATTTCACTCAGCATAATGTCCTCCAGATTCATCCACCTTGTGAGATGATTCATGTATTCTTCATTATTTAGTGAAGCATAGTATTCCATTCTAAGAATGTACCATAATTTGGTTATCCACTCATCCGTTGATGGGCATTTAGGTTGTTTCTATCTCTTTGTTATAGTGAATTGTGCTGCAATGAACATGGGTGTGCATATGTCTGTTTGTGTCCTGTCTCTCACCTCCTTAAGATATATTCCTAGTAAAGGAATTGCTGGTTTAAATGGTATTTCTATTTTCAATTTTTTAAGGAAACAGCATACCATTTTCCACAATGTTTGTACAATTTTAGGGTCCCACCAGCAGTGTATGAGAGTTCCAATCTCTCTGCAATCTTGCCAGCATTTGTTATTTTTGTCTTGTTGAACTTTGCTATAATTACTAGGATGACATGATATCTCGTTGTTTTGATTTGCATCTCCCAATGGCTAATGATCGTGAGCAATTCCTAATGTGTGTGTTGGCAGCCAGTGTATCATTTTTTTTGTGTGTGTGATTTGGGTGAAGATTTACAGAGCAAATTCACTTTCCATACAGCAGTTTACATATACTTTGTCTCATGACATTGACCACAGTTTACAACAATGCAACAGCTTCCCTCCCACTTCTTTCCCACAGTTACCTCTTCCCAGTGTCCATCCTTCCATGCACTCCTGCCCCCTGAGCTGTCTCCCTGTGCATAGGCAGCCCTTCTTTCTCAATGATTGCTCTCTCCAAGGAGTGTATCTACCTCAGGTAAATGTTCAACTCATATGCCTGTCTTCTGTTTGGCTGGAAACCACAGGTGTGTGTTCAATTCC
>NW_006921720.1:688346-689968 GCF_000298275.1 Orycteropus afer afer
CCTTCCCTTCAAGGCTCAGGGGTCCAGGATTATCTTCTGTGTCTGTGTTAATTGGTTTCCCTTTTCTTTGTTGAAGAGGGTCTGTGCAGTCTTTCTGCCGTAGTGCCATCTTGCTGGAACTCCCCCAGCGTATCATTTTTAATGAAATGTCTGTTCATGTCCCTTGCTCATTTTTGAATTGGATTGTTTGTCTTTTGGGCATTGAAGTGTTTTGAAGTTTTCTATAAGTTTAAGATAAGTCCTTTGTCAGATATGTCACGGGGGAATATTTTCTCCCTATCTGTAGGTTCTCTTGTCACCCTTTTGGAGAAGTCTTTCAATACACATAATAATTTAATTTTAAAAGGTCCCAGTCATCTAGCTTCTCTTCCACCTCCTGTGCATTCTTGGTTAATATGCATTGGCTTTCAATAATTTCTTTCTAAAATCTTTTATGGCAATTTGTCTCTCACTTATTAATGTCTATAATCTATCCCATAAAAAGTATGGTTGAAACAGAAATAGTAGATGTCCTATCCTAAATTTCATTGCACAGGTAATAACAATTGAGGAAAAGGTGAAAGGGACCTAAGATCCTGTAGGCTAGATGCTTACTGTATAGCAAGATGGTGTTGGCACATTAAAAACGTAATCTGACAGCATTTTTGCAGTGTCTCTCTGAGTAAGGTATCCCATTTTATAGAGGCTGGATGAGGGTGGCCAGGGCTTAGAGAGATTAATATCACAAGACACAGAGGCCTTCAAAATGTGTGATGTCTGCCTGAGCTGCCTTAGGTAAGTTTGCCTATCATTTATATAAGGAATTTTCCTTCCTTCAGTTTCTTTACTTTTGTTCTGACTTTTAGTTTATAAAGTCAAATATATATATAAAGAGTTGTATTGAAATCAGTAATCTCTTTTCTTCTCCACCCTCTTCCACTAAGGCCACTTCTACATCTTTTGATGATTACTTTGTCATGTACTTTCATATCTCTTCATTTCACTTTTCAGTTTTAGAAATTATTTCTTAATTTCACACTATAGAAGATGAAGATTTGTTTCTCTTTTCTCCCTGTCCCCAGCAAATACATGTGTCCTTCCCATCTTTCCCATATAAGTTAGTTCATACTTTTGGTGTATATGAATATTAAGTATTTATATTTTAATGATAGGTAAATGCTGTTCAGACCTATGAATTATTTTCCTTTTATTCACTACTTTTTGTTTTCCCTAAAGCTAACAATCACTTTTTAAAAAATTTTCTTAGTTTCATATGCATTTAATAACATTTCAATCCCTAGATTTTTGCCAGTTATCTAAATTTCCCCACAAGCCTTCCAATAAGGGATGTGCAGATACTAAGAATGTTCTGTTGTTGTTGTTTCAGTAAATTGTAACATTCTATTGTCACCTTTTTAAACTTTCAAGGATATTTTAACTATACTTAGAAATTTAACATTATTGGTACAGATGAAATAAATGGCCATATATATTCATTTAATTTAAAAAAATACTAAAATATTCTAATTCTGAGTATTAGATTTATGTACTGGCTATGTGGTCATCATGTCTGTCAACTTGTCTGTCGGTTTGTCCTACTGTGGTGACATGTAGACGTGAGTTTTGAGGCTGAGCCTCTGGTG
>NW_006921720.1:692664-708205 GCF_000298275.1 Orycteropus afer afer
TAAAAGAACTAACAGATCTATCCTGGAGGAAGTGCAGCCAGAATGCTCCTTGGAAGCAAGAATGGCCAGACTTCATCTCACCTATTTTGGTCATGATGTAAGAAGGGACGATTCCCTGGAGAAGGATGTCATGCTTGGTAGGGTGGAGGGTCGATGAAAGAGGGGGAGGCCTTCAGGGAGATGGCTGCGATGATGGGCTCGAGTATAGCAGGGATTGTGGGGCTGGCGTGGGATCGGGAGTGTTTCGTTCTGCTGTGCATGGGGTCGCTATGAGTCGGAAACAACTCGACGGCACTTAACAACAACAAATGTGGTCATCATGAGAATTAAGGTCAGTGACCCATGCATCTTATTTTATATCCCAATAACGTTTTTCTCTCTTTCTCTGGATTTCTCGCTGTTTCTCATTCTAAGTGTTAGAAATTAGTTGTTATTAAAGTTACCATATATATATAGAAAATAATATAAATATATAGCCTATAATGCTTCTCATTGCACAGAGCCTGTAATTAAGTTTAAAGTAATTTAGAATACTATAGCAATTATGACAAATTATAATGTCGATTTGGGATAAACTGAAAATATTTAATTAACATGAATATGCACTGTAGATATTTAAATTTAATATAATTTACAGTCTTCTTTAAGTGAATGTAGTCAACTTACAAATGTACATATCTTAAAAGTCTGTAATTTTAGGTACATGAAGGTTGTTTATTGATGTCCACATTTAATAATGTACATATGAGCACATTAAAATTAAACTCTTAGCTATCTAGGTTATTTAGAGAATAGTTTTCTTGAGAGCTGAGTTTTTCAAACACCAAATGATTTTTGCTTGTAAGCAAAGCAATTAGCTGTACTCAGTCAGTCTAAAAACATTACATTCAACCCTCCTTCATTAAGAGAACCCAACCTTTTTAAGACTCATAATGAATTTCAATTATTATTGCAGTGATACCTGTAGAATTAAACAACGAGAGTGTCTAGTACACTGTATACCTTACACTAAATACTTCTAAATATCTGTATTGTTGAGTTGTTCATTTTTTCCTAATCAGATTTTCTTTTAGGCTACCAAATATCACCATAATTCAATGTGTCTCCTTCTATCATTTCTTCTCCCCTTTTACAGCTGATTGCCTCTATTCAACTATGGATTTTATACCATATGATCAAAATTTTTTGATAACTGTAAAAGCTGATAGTTCAGATAAGAGAGGTTCTTGTGTGAATAAAGCTTACAAAGCTTAGTGTATGGGTTGCTAGTACTTACTTGGGCTATATAGAATTAAAAATACATATATAGTGCCTAAGGCATTTAACTGCTTACAAGAAGGCTGGAGGTTAAAACCCACCAGCCACTCATGGGAAGGAAGGTTGGGCAATCTACTTCCATAGTGTTACCTCCCGGAAACCCAAGAAAAGGTCACTATGAGGCCTCTCTGAGCAGAAGAAAATTGGAAATTGAAGAGAGACAGCAGGCTGAGTATAAATAGAACTGCCCCTCAAGTGAAGGAATCCCTGCAGTTAGAAGTTGCAAGGTATTTCACACATCTATTGTGTGGGCCCTTGAGCAGCATTGCCCAACTCCTCCATCATTGTGCAGCTAGTCTGTAGAAACTCGCACATCTTCCCATGCCCAATGCTGGGTGTGAAGCTGGGCCAGTATTACTCCTTCTTTATACTCAGCCTTCTGTCTCTCTTCAATTTCCAATTTTCTTCTGCTCAGAGAGGCCTGGGTCACAAGAGTAAATCTTTTACTTAAGCAGATATCCAGCCAGACAACAGAATGCTAGTTATCCCTCCTCCTATCCCCCATGATGAGGGGAGAGAATTGCCTCTTATCAGGAACAAAAACTTTCTACAAGACACATGACTCACAACTTTCACTGTACCTCTGCTCTTCTTACTGTATTTACTGAAAAGGGATAGTATGGGTTCTTTGGCTCCTATCCTAATGAGTAGGAGTCTGGTAGGCCAGATAGGAGCCTGGCCCCAGTTACAGACAGCTGTCTTCAGAAGGTGTGTTATTACTTCAAAATTGTCATCAGAATTTGGTACTAGCTCTACTCAACCTTTAAGAAGTCATAGTGGGGAGATTTGTAGTGTGGTATATGTATTGTTTCATATAAAAGAACATAATTTTTAAACCAGAAACAGATTTAAGTTAAGCAATTGTACAGCAGGTTCACAACACACATTTAAAACAAACATTTATTTTCTCTTCCTCCCCAAATGTCTATTTTTATGAGAGTATTAAATGACACTATTTCTGTTTCATTTTTGAAAATCTACTCTGGGGAATTGTCATAACCTTGATAACTACTATTCTGTTTCTGTGAGATGTTTTGAGTAAATATTGTGATGCACATTTGTGCAATATTTCTATGTGGGCATACGCCAGATGTGTGATGACATGCAGTCTTATAATATAAACTCCTGGAAGGGTAGTAACCACGAAGTGTTTTATATAGTCAATATAGCTCAGAGGCAAGATGTGCAGATAGTTTGTGTGCGTGTGTGTGTGTGTTTAATTTTAACTCAATACTCAATCCAGATGTAAAGTTCTATGCTTTGGCTTTGGTGATGCCTTCTCAAAGTAAATGAATCCTTCCAGAAGATACTAAAATAACTCATGAGTTTAACCTCAAAGATTTTGTCCTTCTCAGCAGGAAGCTAAAGTACATCAGAGAGAAATTAATTGCAAGATGCTTGCATTTCAGTTATTCTGCATTTATCATCCAATTACTGATTCCTGACAAATATAGGAAAATGAGAAACAAAGACCCCCAAGTTCATAGTTCCTTCAAAAATGTAAAAAGACTGTAGTTTATATACACAGTTCTTTCTTTATTTATAATTTTAACTGTGACTAAAACCATAGTTGGAAGTTTTTGCAGAGATATTCTTCATAAGGAATTTAAGTAATATCTTTAGTTGTTTTGACTATGACAAGCACATGGTTCCTATTATAGTTATAGTTATATCTACAGGAACTTAAGTTTTCTAAAATGAAAAACTGGGAGGGAAATCATACAAGAACATCCAAGAGAAATTTAAACATTTGTGATGCAGAGAATTAAAAGTGATAGTGAAACCTAGTAAACAAAATTTGTATAGCCATATCAAGTAAAACATGCAATCCTACGTACAACATAAATGCAAAAGTAATTGTATCTAAGAACAATCTTTATGTTCAATTTATTTAGAATCCTATAATTCTCACAAATAAAAAATCATTATAACTTATTTTAAAATCTAACTTTATGTAAGGGACACATACACACATCATATAGCTCTGAATAAAAGGGAAAATATATTATGCTGTGGAAGACAAACTCATCTTCTTTAATATAATGTTCACTGTATGTTCTATGTCAGAAACCAATGGAATCATTTCCTTACCTTTCTCATGAGGAATGCACAGTAAATATACTCCCATAGTGGGTGCTATGGAGGAGTTTTAGGACATTGGCTCTGGGAAAAACTTGAAACTCATCTGATGTAGAATCACACACACTAGTGGCTCATGAAGGACCTCTGGTAGCATAGTGCCTAATGCACTTGACTGTTAATCAGAAGACTGGCAGTTCAAACCCACCAGCCACTCCTCGGAATGAAGGTTGGGCAATCTACTTCCGTAGTGATACTGCCTCGGAAATCCAAGGAGGGTCGCTATGAGTAGGGTCCGACTCAAAGGCACATAACAACAAGAAGTGGCTCATGGGCATTATTCAGCCACAGTTGGACTTGGCCCATTTAATATTTTAAACATTTCAAATTTTGACATAAAAATCTTGATTTCTAGCTTATCTTGAAAATTTAAGACATACCTGAAAATACAATGGACTTGTCTTGTTACATGGCACCCTCTGTTGGAACTGAGTTAACAGTTTGCCCTTAAGGACCACACGTCTTCCAGGTTACCACAGCCAACGTCATCCCTATTGTTTTACTACCAGGATGTCCCCTCATTTAGTATCTTCATTGTTTCCAAAGATGTAGATTTTTGGTCCCTGATCTAGTCTATCTTTTAAAATTGAAAAAATTGAGGCCCCAATGCTCCCCTGAGTTTTCTAGGCAATAAAATATAATTGTTATGGACATGGTCTCTGGAGTTAGTCTGTGAGAGTTCAAATCTTCAAATCTCAGCTCAACAATTTACCAGGTCTTTTACTGTTAGCAAGTTATCAAACATTTCTGGACCATAATTTTCTTATCCATAAAGTGAGGAGAAAAATAGTATCTGCCTCATTGGGTTTTGTGCCACTTAGATCAGAAAACCTTTGTGAAATTCTTAGAACAGTGCTTGGAAAATTTTATGTTCTATATAAATGCTTATGATTGTTATTATACCATTCTGTAAATGTTGAGGCCCAGAGCAACCTGCTCAAAGGATGAGTCTGTCTGTGGCCAAATAGCAAATCCCGGTCTGCATATTTGGCCCTATCCATTGAATTCTCCCTCTCTGTAAATCTTACCTCAGCTCTAAATATTTGAATTATGGTCCATGCAACCTTGGTATGTGTGACCTTTCATGCTTCTGGACAGTGTGGCCTTAAACCTGAGGACAAACACTATGGTTAGTGGAAAAATGTTCACTCTGAATATGTAAAAAGATCAAAGGCAAACATGATAAAAAAAAAAGAATGTAGTATTATTCTTATAAACAGCTTTACTTCTTTAAGCAAAATTTGTGAATATAGACATGTCATTTATGATGGCTACCTTTCAGCTGTCAGTTGTGAGAAGAAAGAAAGTGATAGAATTTCATTTTTTCCCATTTCAAATGGAAAAAATGCATCATCAATAATAAAATTTGGAGAGGCTAGAAACAGATCACTCTTGGGAAGGAGGGGAGGGAAAAACTCACATTCCTTCCCTTTCAAAATATTTATTATCTTGCTTATGTGAATTTAATGGTCTGTTTTAAGATTGCATTGATTACATTGGAATAAAGGTTCTTTTCATATAACAAGTTTCAAACCCAATAAAGAATGACTCCATGTGATTTTGAATAAGCATTTATAGCATATATACTGTTCTTTTAGATAAGCTTGTGAAAATTTTAAAATAAATGTTTTTTTTTCCCCCATATTTTATAGGGGCTTGGCCTGACTCCCTGAACACTAATCAAGAGTCTTGCTTGCTTCTTCTAATAATAAAGATTTAAGAAAGTTTTTCACATGCATCAGTCTATTCTCTGACAAAAGAGATTAAAAAGTTTTTCATTTTAAGAAAAAAAATTTTTGTACTCACAGATTATCTTTCTATCATACTCTATATGATACTATCATCTATCATACTCATCAATAATTGTGAGACCGTCACCTTCCAGTCACATGATATTTGTTTTATCATCCTAAAATCTATCCAGAAGCAGGATAGAATGCTTCTGTAGAATGAATAAGACTTCATTGAAGTGAGGTCTGTACCTTCTTTTCTCGAGGACAGTTTCTTTATAAGGTCATCTCTGAGGCTGAAACTTGTGCTAAGATGTTATATAACAAAACAAATGATTTTTAACTGATTATAAATGACCTTTTTAATGTCTTGTTATTTTTTGCTATTAAATTTCATAAATTTATTTTCTCTTGCTGTACCTTTCATATAAATAAAATGTGCAAATATCTGTGTCTCTAGGGCACTGACACTTGGATGGTAGTTGAAAACCTTACTATAATTCAATTAGGGCAGTATCTGTGGCATTTGTAGCAGGCAGTAACTTGTCATATTGTAGGAAATGAGACCCTCTTTGAAGATGTTCATCTTTTGTTTAGCTTTTATTTGCCTGTGAAAATACTGTGTGATGACTTTGTTGTTGTTGTTACGTGCCGTCGAGTCAGACCCGACTCATAGCAACCCCTCCTTGGGTTGCCGAGGCGGTATCACTACAGAAGTTGATTGCCCAACCTTCCTTCTGAGGAGTGGCTTGTGGGTTTGAACTGCCAGCCTTCTGGTTAGCAGTCAAGTGCCTTAAGCACTACACTACCTGTAACTTATATTCTATAATACAGTTGCTAGCAGCTCTGGTAGTGTAGTGCCTAAGCCACTTGACTGCTAACCAGAAGGCTGGAGGCTCAAACCCACCAGCCACTCCTTAGAAGGAAGGTTGAGCAATCTACTTCTATAGATAATGCCTTGGAAACTCAAGGAGGGGTCGCTGTGAGTCGGGTCTGACTCGACAGTACATAACAACAACAACAACAGTGCAGTTGCTAAGTTGTTATTGATGAGTGGAGCAGAACTAATAGTGAAAATGAAGCTAATATTTGTTAGGGAGATATGATTTGAGCAGAAAAACAACTAACAAAATTATTTTTTAATGTATGAGAAGAGAAAACAAGAAATAGAAAGTTAAGTCAGTTTTGGACTGAAGGCATATTTAAAGTTCTGTATTTCTTTAATTCCTTTAAGGAATAGCATTATAGGTTTCAGATCAGGGTTTACTACGTTTAATGTTTGGTGTTTAATTTATACCAAAAAGTCTGGTCAGATGCCTTTATGAATGTGTTCTTTATCAACCTTTTGAATTATTTTACCTTGTCATTTGAGTGAAGAATAAAATTCTTGAAGGGATACATCATCAGAATATGTAGTACAAACTAATTTTAGAGTTGATGAGAATATGTTTGCCCTTAAGTGTTATATGAGCTATGACTTCAGATGAACTTCCTAGTGCTTAGCTGCTCTGAGTGGGAAGCACACAGTAGCTCTATTGGCAGGGGATACTTAAAATGTTGACACGTGATCAAGTGGGTTGTAGGGACCTTAGGATTGTAATATATTTTACTAATGCTTCAATAATCTGAAACACTCTAGGTTCATGTTACAAAAATAGATCTTATAAAGAGGGAGTGGAAGAGAAATACATTGAATACTTGCACTTTGGACTCATGAATGCACTTACTAAGTGATCTATATCCAAGTTCCACAAACCTAAAGCTATATGTGTGTTTCTATGCACTTAGCTACCGAAGACATGCTAACTTTTGGAAAATGCCATTGTCAAAAGTCAGAAGAATTTAGATAACCATTACAAATTAAGAGTTTGTAATTACTAAAATTGTGACAAATCCTTTGATGTGTCTTAAAATAGATGGTATTAATATATAATGTGATAAATGCATTAACTTTGTGCAGTTCTGAGCCAGTCTCACCAAATAAAATGAAAACTGTTTCTGACCAGAAGATGAAGATATTCTGGTTTTAGGTATTTCTACTTTGTGTAGATTCTAGTTTGGATTAAGGCTATATTTCATGTATTTTTCTCTCTGAAAGCTAATGAAAATCTTCTGGATGTAATGCCATTAATCCCCGGAGAAGAAATAACTGGGACAACATTTAATGTAACAGATGTGATTGCTGTAAGTGCCAGTGATAAGATAGACATCTGTATATAAGCAAAAAGATTAAATCAGGAAAGTTGAGAAATAGGAAAAGAATGTTTTGCATACCCTGCAGGGAAATGTTTAAATGAACTAATGCCTGCAATTGTTATTTTCAATAAACTTTGAAGTAATAGTACATAAGATCCAACCTTAAAATGATTGACTATGAATTTCAACATTGAAAAGTATAGGATATCATTATAAGATCTAAATTTCTTAACCAATGAAGCAATATTAATGAAATATTTTCTCTTGGGAAGGGAGGAGAAAAGGCAAGTAAAATTATGATGACTTCATTTTAGCAGGAATTTTTATTAAATATTCAAAATGCTTATATTTCTCTAAAGGTACTTCAGTATGTTTGGAAGGACATTTTTAGTCTATAAAAATTTAGTTATATTCTCACTTCACTCCAAGTTAGGTAACATAACTCAAAAATATCCTAAATATTAAATGAAAATTCAAAAATTATATTGGTGGTTAAATAGCATAATTACAATGATTTAATACAGAAGATCTCTGAATGGTAATATGTATCACAGTATATACTGACTGTAAAATTTGACTTTTCAGAAATGCTGGCTATGTATGTTTCTCATGCCATATGGTATTGTTGATAGTGTTAGGCTTTTCTGATACAATGGGATAATATTCAGTATAATGCTACTATTTATAAATTTGCTGTTAGAAAGTATAAAAGTGCATGATTTCAAATTAATATTACTATTGTAACTGTTTTTTCTAAAATGTGACCTTCTGCGAAATAACATGTTATATACCTTGATGATTTATTATCACATTTCCAGGTAACACCTTGAGTTTCTAGGTTTGACTCTTATTACTATAAATCCTTCATAACTATGAATTATGAATTATGGACTATGAAATATGAACTGTAGACTCTTAAGCACACTTTTTAAAAGTCCTTTCTCAAAGAGTACTGAGTCTTGATAATATCCTGGTCTCTTAGAAAATTAGTAATAAATAAAATTTTTCACTGGTTTCTGAATTAGCTCTTGCTAAAGGAGCAGGAAGGCAGCATCTTTTGACCTCCTCTAATTACATCAGAGGAGGACAGAATCACCATCACCAGCCCCAGACCTGTTCCAGACATGCTGCCACCCTCCAGTCCTCTTATCAACCTTGACACCAACCGTCCCTCCCGCGGCACCCACCATCTCTTTGCTGGGTTCAATAATTTGCTAGAGTGGCCACACAGAATTCACAGATTATGGAATTTATTAGGGAAGCAACAAGGTACAATTCAAGTTCAGGAACATGCTCAGGATACAGTTCCTCTCTCAGGACAGTCTTTCCTCTGCTGTGCCCTTAGACATGCCTGGCTTCTGCCTCTGTGGGCTAGGAAAGCCTACTGTTCCATCCTGTGCCTCTTGGTTGCACTGCTGCTGTCTTTCAGCCAGGCATCTCTCTCAGCCAGGCATCTCTCTCAGCTGGCAGTGAGAGTCCCACTCTACCTCTAGGAGGGCACATATTAATCCTGGAAGAGTGGCAAAACTAACCAATCCCAACATCAGAGTTCTACAGACCTGAGAAAGTAAACTTTCCAAGATTACTTCTTGCTGTGCCAACAGAAATACCCCAGGTCGATGACTTTAACAATCATGAGTTTAAAAGCAGCTACTCAGTTGCTCAAGGCAAATGCCACCACAGAGTTAATTGCCAGTGTCATTATAGAAAATAACTACTACTAGCTGCTAAGCTAAGTTGACACATATTTTCATGGTCCCACTCAGTAATCCTATGGGAGTTACAAATACTATGGCTGGAAAAGCCATACCATGCAACTCATATACCTCAGCTTTCTATGAATCAACTAACTAAGCTTTATACATTTATAGTCAATAAGAGGATTTGAAGCACATGTAGGCTGACTTGGAAAAGCCATTTCCATATGTTAACTAAAAAAACATTTTTTTAGGAAAATTAAAAGGGCCCAATATTAATATGTTAGTAGCCCTAATGTGTATTGTGTCAGAATTCCATACATGAAATTTAAATAAAGCCACTCATACTTAAATATTAACACCCATGACTCTCTGTGTTAAACTATCAGCTTGTTGTTGTAGATGCCATCAAGTAGGTTCTGACTCATAATGACCCTGTATACAACAGAACAAAACACTGCCCGGTCCTGCTCATCTTCACAATCATTACTATGTTTGTGCTTCTTGTTGCAACTATTGTGTCAGTCCATCTCATTGAAGATCTTCCTGTTTTCCACTAACCTTCTACTTTACAAATCATGATGTCCTTCTTCAGAGACTAGTCCCTCCTGATAACACGTCCAAAGTAAGCGAGATGAAATCTAGCCATCCTCACTTCTAAGAAGTGTTCTGGCTGTACATCGTCCAAGACAGATTTGTTTGTTTATCTGACAGTCTATGGTATATTCAGTTTACTGGTGTATTCATTATTCTTTGCCATCACCATAATTCATAGGCATCAATTCTTTGTTGGTCTTCCTTATTCATTGTCCTGCTTCCAGATGCATATGAGGCAATTGAAAATACCCTGGCTTGGGTCAGACACACCTTAGTCCTCAAAGCAACTTTTTTTTTTTTTTTTTAACACTTTAAAGACATCTTTTGTAGAGTATTTGTTCAATGCAATGAGTCATTTCATTTCTTGACTGCTGTTTCCATGGATGTTGATTGTGGCTCCAAGAAAAATGAAATCCTTGACAACTTCAGTATTTTCCCTCTTTATCATGATGTTGTTTATTGATACACTTGTGAGGATAACTGCTTATGTAGAATTTGGAACAAAATTCTTCAATTAAACTATCCACCTTAGATTATATTCTTGTTAACTTTTTTTTTTTAATCGTAACTCATAGAATTCATTATTTGGTATTTGCGCTTAAGAAATCTGAATTTAAAGAGTCATGAGCAAAATCTGATGATAACCAAACATTACACTACATAGAGCAAAAATGTAAGCAAAAGTAAGCTGAGTCCCACAATGCCTAATACTGCATGTGAAAACTTGTTTGGGGATGAGAAATACCCCTGATGCAGACATCAGCACTTCCCTTTCCTTCATACCCTTTATGACAACCACCTCAAGCATACATGTGAATAGAAATGAAGTATTTAATTTCTTTCTACATTTTCCCCCATAATAAATTTTAAAAGGAACATTGAGTCTTAGCTCCCTTTCATTTCAGTACTTGACCAAGTCATCATAAGCATTTGATAGAATTAAACTGGAATCATGAGCTTGAATCATTGCATATAGAAATATGAAGTTTCCTCTAGATAATGACATGGATTTAAGATTATATCCTAGTAACAAATGAACTATAGGAAATATCTCAATTTCAATTAGCAAGACATTCTTTTCCATCCTGATGTATGTTAAGTATTTTTGAACTTTTATTTTGTTTCATTCATGGTGCTGACCCATCATTGTATTAGCGTAGCAATGTTATTAGTGCCATTTATGGATAAAGAAATTGAGTGTCTTGTTGAAATACACAGAGTTGGGATTTGAACTTAAGTCTTCTGAGTACAAAAGTATTAGAATATTGTAATTATTAACTATGTTGATACCACTTTAATCACACTAAAAAGAAAAACAAATGACCTTATTTCAAAAAGAAATAAATTAAACTTTCTCAGAGAATACTAAATTAGATAAACTAATTATTAGATAAACTAATATTAGATAAACTAATATTAGATAAACTAATATTAGATAAACTAAAGTTTATCTAATAAATACTTTATTATAATTACAATATTTGAATTAGAAGATGCAATTTTATTAAATCCATACTATATTTGCCCAATAAAATTACCAATGCTATTATTGTACATGCCCTGTATGAACAAAATTAATTCATTAGCATTTTCTATACAATCCAAAAGCATAAACTAGAATGAATCTTGATGAAGTTATTTTAGGTAAAAGTATTAGCCTTTTACATTTAAAACATATTTCTGTTAATATACAATTTAATAAATAACTGTATAATTGTAGCTTTAAAATATCAACAGTTGCTCTTTTCATTTCCACAATTTAGTATACCAGGCATTGAGCTCTAGAGGCTGAATGTACCAGTCAGACAGTCTCTGTCCTCAAGGAGCTTTCTGTGTAGTGATTGTTATGAACATACATGACATGAGTTATAGCTAAAAAGATGTCAGAGAGGTGAGCTGCTGCTTTGTGAAAGGCTTCTTCCCTACATGAGCCGTGTCTTGGTGGTATTAAACAAAGCCTTCTTTGAAATTTCTGAAACTGAACTCTGTATGCCAAGGGTTGGTTAGGCTTTGATAGACAGACTCAATTTCACCAAACTCATAGGGGTAGTAGAGTGATGAAAGGTGACACTAGATAATGTATTTATAGGAAGTACCTAGAATTTGAAATTCTTTATAAAGGTTTTGGTAAATATATAATTATAGTGAAGGGTTGTAGATGGTCTCAACAGATGGAAAATATTCTTTTCCAGGAATTGGCAATAATCCACTTCTAGAATACATTTTTGATTCTCAAAATACTTGTATTTTCTAGATATTGTTAATATTTATGGGCTGTTGTTGTTGTCATGTGCCGTCGAGTTGGACCCAACTCATAGCGACCCCTCCTTGGGTTGCTGAGGCAGTATCACTATGGAAGTAGATTGCCCCATCCTCCTTCTGAGGAGTGGCTGGTGGGTTTGAACTTCCAGCCTTCTGGTTAGCAATCATGTGCCTTAGGCACTACACTACCAGAGCTCTCATCTTTATGGGCAGTGATAAATAAACACTGCAAAATTCTTCTGTTGCACTTTTCTTTCTGGGGGGGTGCCAAAAGTTCCACTATAAAAATATTAAGCAGGTTAAGAGCTGCATTTCACTATAACCTTTTTCTTGATATAACCTTCTTATCTTGATTAGATTGAGACATTTACCTTCTGCAAAATATTTACTATGAATATGTTAAAATGTTGAAGAGCAAGGATGCTGCTTTGAAGACTAAGGTATGCCTTGACTCAAGCCATGGTATTTTCAGTTTGCCTCATAAGCATGTGAAAGCTCTATAGTGAGTATGGAAGAAGAATTGATGCCTTTGAATTGTGATGTTGGTGAAGAATACTGAAAATACCAAGGACTACCAGAAAAATGAACAAATTGTCCTGGGACAAATGCAGCCAGAATTCTCCTTAGAAACAATGGCCAGACTTCATTTCACATACTTTGGTCATGTGGTCAGAAGGGATCGTTCTTTGGAGAAAGATATCATGCTTGGTAAAGTAGAAGTTTGGGGGCAAAATAAGGGAAGACCCTCAACAAGACGGATTTACACAGTGACTTCAACCATGGGCTTAAGTATAGCAAGGATTGTATGGAAAATAGCACATGACTAGGCATTAATTTCTATTGTACATAGGGTTGCTATGAGTCGGAGCCTACTCAGTGGCACCTAACAACAATGAACCTGTTCAGTATTTTTGCCTATGGCCAAGTTTATTTTTTGGTACAGGTTTTTAACTAGTTTGCAGGAATGGCCTTTTACTCACTTTTTCTTGAAATTTGAAATTTCATGTTGTACACACTAGTCCATAATGCTTCAAGGAGAATAGAGCTCATTTTAATCTTAAATGCCTAGATCTACAAAGAAATATTTCAGACATTTTCTTTGGAGACTCCCTTATACAACAACTATTATTGTTATTTTGTTGCACCTTTAAGTTACTCTCTTGATTTTTCTATTTTCTTGGCTAGGGTCACTCATTAATAATTTAATTTAATAGTTTATTGTTCTCTTTAGAGAACATTCTGAAAGAAATTTATATTTGAATTAGCATTTTGACAAAATGAAATGATTTTTTTTTTTTTTTAATCTTTAGGTACTGTACTAATATTTTGTCTCTAGATATTAATAAGGAGGGAGCTCTGGTGATGTAATGCCTAAGGCATTTAACTGCTAACCAGAAGTTTGGTGGTTCAAACCCACCAGCCACTCCTCAGAAGGAAGATTGGGCAATCTATTTCTGCCTTCGGAACCCAAGGAGGACTGTCTCTGAGTGAGATACTACTCCAAGGCAGTGAGGTTTTTTTTTTTTTTTTTAAGACATTAATAGGCTATACCTAACTTCAACCTTTAGATGGCAGCATTTGAGTACAGTTATAGATAGAAAGTTGCCACCATTTAGAAAAAATCTAATGAAAAATAATTCATATGTTGAAAGGAAAAAAATTAGAGCTTGTTATTTTTTAATATCGATACATGATAATAACTTATCAAGTCATAGCACAGCCACAGAATTTGGAACACTCAAAAGTAATTTCATGTCCAAGTAAGGGCAATTTATTTCCATAAAAAGCCCACCATCTTTTGTACTACTATTTTTTCACTGCTTATGTTTCTTTGAAGGCAGGGGATCTCCCTAATGGTTACTCCTATGGACCCCTTTTCCCCAGCTTATCTCCAATTTTAATAATTCTTAGCTAATTAGACATATCTGAACATTCCTTCTAAGTTATCAAAAATACAAAGATACTGTCATTCTCCCTGTAATGTGTGGACTTAAGAAATACTTTACATTGATGTAGAATGAGAGATAAAAGGGAGAAATACAATTTAAAACTAATCAAACACTCTGGGTTAATAATCTATCTTAGTTGTTAACTAAGGAGCTCTGGTGGCACAGTGGTTAAGTAGATGTGCCTTTTTTCCGCCATGGCAACACCATTCTGTTGCTTGCTTCCTTGTAATCATGGTATTTCTATTTCTATGAGCTTGCTGTTTCCACATTTTAATAAAGAGACTTGTTTTAAAAACCTCTGATTTTATGAAGTGTTTTGCATATATAAACCAAAATCACTGCCAAGTCTTTTCCAACTCATAGCGACCCCATTGGGTTTCCAAGGCTGTAAATCTTTACAGAAGTAGATCACCCAGTCTTACCTTCCACGGAGCAGCTGGTGGGTTTGAACTGCTGACCTTCCAGTTAGCAATTAAGTGCCTTATCCACTACCACCCCACCAGAGCTCCTTTTTTTTTTTTTTTTTTGTATATATAAAGCAAAAAAAACATGAGAGAATTAATCCACATTTCAGTTGACATCTTTTCTGACTTCAAACTGAGATCAAGCTCTGATGCACACTTCAGCTCATATACTGTCCAAGTCATTTGGGGTCATCAGCTGGTCTTTCTGTTCAATAAAAGTGTGGGCAAATGAGTCAAAGCAGATATTGAGGCACATCATTCTTTCTGCTGGCACTTTGGTCCAGATCAGTTATATTCAAAGTGTGTCCATATGATGGCTTTAGTGATTTGTGAGATGGAAACTAATTGCATTACATTGGAGTTGTGTAAAGATGAATAACATCTTGGTAAAGATGACTAGACATGATCAGATTTCTTGAAAACTGTTGAAAGCAGAGAGGTTTCTAACTCAGGAGAATTTGCAATATTATAAGAAATTTTGGTGTGCCAAAGATCCTGACCCTTGACTTTAGGGAAGAGCAGCCAGTGCCTAGGAATGAGGGGAGAATATCATCAAGAACTGGTTGATAGCCTGCGATCAACGAGGTGATAATGTGGAATCAACAGTATGGGCTGTCCAATCTGCTAATAATTCCTGAGGCTAATGCCAGGCATGACAACAAGTTCTACTGTCAGAGATGCCCTCTGCCTTCCACATGAACAGTGTCCTGTTTCATGTACTATGTTTTATCACTTTAACAAAAGAGATAACACAAGTTAATCAAATTTTTTACTTAAGGTAAACATTCTCACACAGCCAGTATTTCATTAAATTGAGTTTAAAGGTTTACCGTTATTTATTTATTTATTTATTTATTTTTATCTTGTAAACTATGAGCAGAATCAGTTTTTCCTTTATCACTAGGGAAGTGCCATTCATAGGAGAGATAATAGAATGGTGCTGTGGGGCCTGGTGAAGGGATCGGGGGCAAGTAGCTAAAACCTACTACACCCTGTTTTTAAAACTACCATTCTTTATAAAGTTATGTAAGAGGAATATGAAAAAATATGTGTTGGATATTTTTACATGTTGTTGTTGTTGTTATGTGCTGTTGAGTTGGACCTGACTCATAGCGACCCCTCCTTGGGTTTCCAAGGTAGTATCATTACAGAAGGAGCTCTGGTAGCATAGTGGCTAAAGCACTTGACTG
>NW_006921720.1:708321-723424 GCF_000298275.1 Orycteropus afer afer
TGACCCCTTATCACTACACTACAGAAGTAGATTGCCCAACCTTCCTTCCAAGGAGTGGCTGGTGGGTTTGAACCACCAGCTTTCTGGTTAGCAGTCAAGTGCCTTAGGCCAAATTTTGTGACTGATAAAATACAAATCTTGCCTCCTTGTCACCTTGTCTCTATACTGCAGGCAGTGTCCCTCCCCTACTTTTCAACCTTCTTTACCCATCCCTTTTCACAGGACATATTTATTAGTATGTACTGGAAGACTTTTCATGCTTTCATCGTTAGCCTTATCCTCATCCTTTTTTCCCCACTCTCCTACACTATTCCTTTGAATTTCTTTGAGTTCCCCTAATACAGATGCTATGATTCTTATAAAACATTTGCTGTCATTGGCCTATATCCTTCCTATTCATCAGGGCTTATTTGCCATAATGTCTTCCTTCAGAAAGCCTTCCCTGACTGCATCGTTGGTTGCCCTTGCACAGCATCCCATGGAACTCTCTTTTCATGTATCAGAGCCCCTCACAATTATTATCGCAATTGTTTTATTATTTATTGTCAAGCATTTAGCTCCATGAGAAAAAGTACAGTGTTTGCTTTATTCAGTGCTTAGCACAATATTGACATATAGTTGATGTTCAATTGCTAACTGAACAAGTGTGTGTTGAATGAGTAAACTATATTCAATTCAGTGTATAATTGCTGAATGAGCACTAATGTGCAAGGTACTGAACTATTGCCATGCAGTTGATCCTGACTTATGGCAACTGTAATTGCAGAGTAGAGTAGAACTGCTCCATAACATTTTCAGGGCTGTGACCTTTCTGAAGCAAATGGTCAGTCCTCTCCATTGAGGAACCTTTGGTTCAAACTGCCAACCTTTTGGCTACTAGTTGAGTCCTCTATTATTTGTACCACCCAGGAACCTATGAATCAGGCACTACAAGGATAACTGGACAGGGTTCTTTTCATGTAGCTTCCATTGAGAATTGGTATAGTTTTGGGGATAAGTCATGATAAAAATTGTATTATTAGACAAAATATATGGCTAAGGACAATCTATTAGGAGCAAATAGTTATGAAGATTTGGTCTAAGAGATTAGAAATTATGGAGTCTCTTGGAGATTAGAGTTCAATGTGAGACACTTTCATCAATGTTTTAGAAGGCTGGTCTCTCTTAGTAGCCAGATTTTAATCAGCTTTTTTGATAAATGAAAACAAAATAGCTTTGTTTCTTTTTTGTTTGTGTTTCAGGTTAAAGTAGTAAAAACAATTATAGAAGTCATCTGCTTCATACTGGAATCAACTAAATATTTGATGTATTTTTAAATATTATCATAATTATAGTTTTGATTATGTTAGGCAAGTTACCCCTAGATTTTGTGTATGTCATTCTGTGATTATAATAATCTATTCCTAATTGCTTGTGTGAAATCTGTGAATTCCTTTTTTATACCTATTGTATCCTCCTAGTTGTTGATCTGGTAGCATAGTGGCTAAGTCACTTGCCTGCTAACCAGACGGCTGGTGGTTCAAACCCACCAGCCACTCCTCGGAAGGAAGGTTGGGCAATCCTACTTCCGTAGTGATACTGCCTCGGAAACCCAAGGAGGGGTCGCTATGAGTCGGGGCCGACTCGACGGCACATAACAACAACAACAACAAGTTGTTGATAAACTAGATCCATTAGCAACCTTAAATGTTCTCTTAAAGATTATTTGCCTTTGATTTAGAAAAGTTACATTCGCATTCATTTAATAAATATTCTTCTAATGCTTTTTTTAAACCTGGGATATAATATGGCTCTTACTTCCACAGAAAATAATGGACATTATCAGTAATTGCTCTATTACTACAAGGAAAAAAAAATATATTTTGATTGCATAGTCTCAAGGTATTTCAAAAAATCTTTTGAGGTAGTGATTCAATATAGGTAATGTATGTACTTTGCATACAAATAATAGTTATTATACTTTCATGTATAACATTTAAGCCACAGGATACTGAAGTTCTCATTTCCTGTTGGAGTTTTCTATGGAAATGTAGTATTGTTCTGTCTGAAGAGCTACAGATTTCTACTTTATTGTGTTAAATATACTGGGAAATTATAACGCTTTTGTATGATTTTTTAAAAATATATTATCTCAGAGGTCTTAAAAAAATTCTAATCTTCCTTCATATGGTATCATCTTCTTCTATCCCATGACAATATCCTATATAATTATCTCTCTAAATGGAAGTTTACTCTATGAATGGGATCATCCTTTTTCTTTGTAGTGGCTCCTAGACTAGTCCCTTACCCTGTGATGTACAGCTATGGTATTTAATATAAATTATTTCTGGTTATTTTCTGTGGAAGTATAGATTTCCTCATCTTCTGTAATTTTTCTATAAACAAATTCACATAACACCTAAAAAGTTTTTTTCCGAATAGTTACAAACTTGGTACTAAAGAGGCCCTTAGTGCTATATTCCTCTGGAAGACCAAGAAAGGAAGCACACAATCCTGTTACCTGCCACTTCTGTTATGAATTTTGTAAGTCAGATGTAGAACTGACCTGTAGAGCAAGAAAACATTTATGATGGCAGATTTATGTCTTCGGTAGTCTGGAAACTGCTCATATAGAAAGGTGCTTGACACATAAAAGGAATTAATTATCCTAAGTATTTCATTATTCTTAATTCTTAATTGACCATAATTTTTTTTTCTTTTACTTAAGTGAGTAAAAGAAATTATCAAGCTTCTAAAAACAGAAAATAATAGCAATCTTGTTTTAAAATAAGAGAATTTTCTCTCTTATACCTTACTAAGCTCCCTTTGTGAGGAACAATCCTGTTACACAGAAGGAAATACTGAGAAAAAAATAACTTTAAATCTATACGCATCTCATTTATTTAATTAAAGTTAGAATTAATGAGGCTTGAATTCAAATAGGAAATTAAGCATATTGCCCAGATTGCCATTCATATCAGTGGGTATTTTTTAAATGTTGTATCATTAAAACAAGAATGGCAGAATTAAAAGAGAATTTGACTGGAGCGTCTGGCTCTTGTCCTAGATTTGTTCTTCATTAAATGTGGGACCCATCTATAAAATGAGATCACACTTTTGGTTTCCATGATCTCTGAGGTTCATTTTAATTCTTAAATATATTTAATTTTTAAATTAATATATGCTTTAATATACTCAATTTCTGAGCACATACTCTGTGCCAGGCACCATGCTAGGCACAGTGATGAGGCAGAGGACAAAGCAGATGTAGTTTCTTCCCTCATGGAGCTCAAGGGCTAGGTAGAGAAAAATGGTATAAAATCACACAAATAATTATTCAAATACAAATTGTGAGAAGTGCTGCAAAGGAGATATTCTAGGTATCAGAAGAGACAATAATAGGATGAACCTAAATTAGATTGAGTGTATGTCTCTCTCAGAGAGTGAGAGCTTTAAACTGAAACTTGAAGCCTGAGAAAGAATTAGCCAGATGAAGAATGAAGCAGGGCAAGGCATTGCAGGCAGAAGAGTTTATGGAAATGTCCTGAGGCATAAAATCACCCAAGGGTCCAGGACAGTGCCTGAGGTGAGGTTGGAGACAGTAGGCAGAAAGTGTACCATGGGATGCATATGTCAGGCCTTGAAATACAAGGAAAGTAAGAGAGACAAAGATAGTGAGATAGAAAGGGAGAGAAAAGATAAGTAAGGGAAGGGAAAGAAAAGAAAGGGAAGGGAAAGGAAGGAGAGGGAAGGAAGAGAGAGAGAAAATAGTAAAGGGACAGGAAAAGAAAGGGCTAGAGAGCTGTGTATACGGGTGTGGTGGAGGGGAGATGCATGCAAAACACAGAAGATAAGAATCTGGATGGATAAGATATTTGCTTTTTGTTTGTTTGTTTGTTTTGTAGTTATTTTTTTTTTTTTTTTTTTTTTAAAGCCTGGGTTCCTAAGGAGATCTTTTTAGAAAAGAGCACACACGTAATTTGAAGATCTGAAAATGTTCCTCAGAAAGCTTCTAGTACCCCTGAGAGAAAACATACCCAAATTGAAGACCAGAAATACAAAACCCATTGCATAACCTCAGAGTCTGCAAATTAAATTAATTTAATTAAAATTAAGTCTGCAAATTAAAAAATAAATTAATTAATAGAAAAAGACATAAGCCAGGAGAAGTTATTTAATAATGAAAGTTTTAAATAATAAGTTAGGACAGTAACTGTTGTTGTTAGGTGCCAAGGAGTTGGTTCTGACTCATGGCAACCTTTTAGACAACAGAAAAAAACACTTCCTGATTCTGAGTTATGTTGACAATCTTTGCTAGGTTGGGCCCATTGTTGTATCCTGGGTGTCAATCCATCTCCTTGAGAATCTTCTTCTTCTACCCTATTCCTCTACTTTCCCAAGCATGACGTCCTTCTCCAGGAACTGGTCCCCCCTGACAACATGACTAAAATATGTAAGATGAAGTCTCACCATCCTTGCTTCTAAGGAGCATTCTGCCTGTGCTTCTTTCAAGATTTGTTTATTCTTCTGGTAGTCCATGGTATACTCTTAGCCAATACCATAATTTAAAAGCTTCAATTCTTCCTTGGTCTTCCTTATTCATTGTCTTGTTTTGCATGCATATGAGTCTATTGAAAATATCATGGTTGGATCAGCCACACCTTAATCCTCAAAGTTACATCTTTCCTCCTCAACACTTCGAAGATGTCTTTTTCAGCATACTTGCCTGGTAAGATACGTGGTTTGATTTCTTGACTGGTGCTTCCTCCATGTATGTTGATTGTGGCTCCAGATAAAGCAAAATCCTTGACAACTTCAATGTTTTTCCTTTAGCATGATGGTAATTATTGGTCCTGTTGTATTTTTGTTTTATGTTGAGGTATAATCTATACTAAAGGCTGTTGTCTTTGATCTTCACCAGTAAGTACTTGAAGTCCTCTTCGCTTTCAGCAAGCAAGATTGTGTCATCTGCATATCACAGGTTGTTAATGAATTACTCAATAGGATAAAATTGATACTTTAGTCACATTTAATAATTCAATTGATATATATTTATCATTAGTCTTTGTCAGATACTCTTTTGAATGCTGAATATAGAACAGAGGACAAAGCTCTCTCTCAACTTACATTCTAATGAGGAGGAAAGGTAACAACAAAAAATAAATAAAGAGGACTCATAGCAACCCCTCCTTGGGTTTCTGAGGCAGTATCACTGGGGAAGTAGATCGCCCAACCTTCCTTTTCAGGAGTGGCTGGTGGGCTTGAACCTCCAGCCTGCTGGTTAGCAGTCAAATGCCTTAGGCACTACACCTCCAGAGTTCCTAATGATAAGTGCTATGAAGAAAAACAAACCATGGTAAGGAAATAAAAATGGAGCCTTTCATCATTGGCCAGAGTGGTTAGTGAAGATGAATTTGAGGAAATGTTATTTGAACATGATCTTGGGAGAACTCAGCCAATATGTGGGGTAAGAGCCTTAAAGGCTGAGGGAACAGCAAGTTGGAATACACTGAGGCAGGAGGATGCTTGCTTCTTAGCTTGTTCAAGGGTTATTTGGAAACTTTATAGTACTTCCTCTTTTCTTATTGGTTTTGTTTTTCCACAGTTAACATCTAAATCTATTATTTAATCCAGATGGCTAGAAAATACTAAACACAGAATCATCTTCGTTATAAATTTGGTTCAGACACACTGAATTTATAAACATATATGTATGGAGCTCTGGTGGCATAGTGCCTAAGACATTGACTGCTAACCAGAAGATTGGCAGTTCAATCCCAGCATCTGCTCCATGAAAGGAAGATGGGGCGATATACTTCCATAAAGATTTACAGCTTCAGAAACACAATGGGGGTTGCTTTGAGTTGGAATGGACTCCATAGCAGTAAGTTTGGTATGTGTGGATGTATGTATATGTGTTGTTGTTATTGTTGTTATGTGCCATCAAGTTGGACCCGACTCAGAGTGGCTTCTCCCTGGGTTTCCGAGGCAGTATCACTATGGAAGTAGATTGTCCCATCTTCCTTCCAAGGAGTTGCTGGTGAGTTTGAACCGCCAGCCCTCTGGTTAACAGTCTGGTGCCTTAGGCACTATGCTACCAGAGCTTATATATATATATATATATTAAATATATATATATTTATATTTGTTGTTGTTATGTGCCATTGAATTGGACCTGACTCTTCGTGACCCCTTATCACTACACTACAGAAGTAGATTGTCCAGCCTTCCTTCTGAGCAATGGCTGGTGGGTTTGAACTGCCAGCCTTCTGGTTAGCAGTCAAATGCCTTAGGCACTACACCTCCATCACGTAGATAATCTTGACATATAAATGAGCAACAAAGCATAGGACTTGTAAATAGCATTTGCATTATTAACCCAAAATTATGGAGCAAAATTGCCATATTCCTTTGTGTCTATACATATATTTTAGATACATGGTTATATGGAGATATGAATAGTATAAAATATGACCATCAAGTAGGTAGAAATTACAACACATTTCAAGTGATTTCCCCAAAAGTATAAGCAAATAATAAATCATCAGTGACATTTTCTGGACAATTTATGATTTAAATGATGAACATTTTTTCTTCTTGAAATTCCTTCTTTTGGTAAAGATATAAAGTAAGTCTTCTTAATTCTATACATATATTTTAGATACATGGTTATATGGAGATATAAATAGTATAAAATATGACCATCAACTAGGTAGAAATTATAACACATTTCAAGTGATTTCCCCAAAAGTATAAGCAAATAATAAAACATCAATGACATTTTCTGGACAATTTATGATTTAAATGATGAACTTTTTTTCTTCTTAAAATTCCTTCTTTTGGTAAAGATATAAAGTCTTTCTTTCCATAAGTCTTCTTAATTCAGCAAGGTGCAGCCTTTGTGTTCTTTGTGTGTGAACCTCCCATCTGGATAACTGTGCTAAGTGTCCAAGTGCAAAATCATGACTTTTACATTCTCCAGCATTCATCTTGGACTAAAGTATTTGAGAATTGAACTCTTAGCAGAGGTTGACTTACAGGTAAGTAAAATCACTTGAGAATTTCACACACGATGTTCAATTTATCCTTAGCAAATACTTTGCTCTGACAAAACAGAACATTTTATGCTTCTTTCCACAGATAAGAGCAATCCATCTGAGTGACTCTAAAATGACTCACGACTCCAGTTCTCACTCCCAAAGTTTTGAAAGGAATGTTGTAATACTACATTTGAGCACTCTGTACAAAGATTAGACTTATGTTGGTACCTAGATAAATTAAGGTGGGGTATTTCTTTATAGCTGAAATAAAATCTGTAATGAATATAGGGATCTTTGTGTATTTTATTTAATTGAGTTAAATAAATATGCTAGATACTGCTGGGGATATAAATTGGTCTACACTATTCTTGTTATCAGAGATTGCTGAGAGTAAGACATTACTAGACTCTATAGTGCAGGATGGAAATTGTAAACTCCAAAAACAAACGTAAAAAAAACAACAGGAATTTAGGAATTAAAGAAAATACCAAGTTTTGAATCTAAAGAATGACCTCATAGAGCAAGTAGCATTTACTGTGAGTATTAAAGACGAGTTTCCACAATCATAAAAGGAAGTTAGAAGTTTTGCAGGAGGAAAGTGGGTAGTGTGAGCAAAGTGTGAGAGTAGAAAAGCATGGGACCAATTAATGCTTTTAATGGGATAAATTAAGACTGGAGTTTAAGACTAATCTACCAATACTGATTTGGAATATATTTTAGCAGGAACATGATAACAATAGCCTAGTCAGGGAGCCCTGACGATAGTTAAGCAGTTGGCTGCTAACCAAAATGTTGGTGGTTACAACCCACTTAGTAGCTCCACAGGAGAAAAACCAGGCGATCTGCTCATGTAAAGATTGCAGCCTACAAAACTCTGAAGCAATTCTTTGTCACATGGAGTAACTATGTGTCAAGTTCTACTGGACAGCACCTAACAACAAAAACAAGAGGCCAAAATTAATTAGGCAACATTGGAATTGAACATATGAGGTATTGTGAAGGTATATTCTTATGTTATGCAATCGATTGAATACTTGGCTGAGTTGAGAGGGAAGGAGTGCAGATGACCTCAAGCTAGTTACTAAAAGATTGGTTGTTGTTGTTGTTATGTGCTGTGGAGTTGGACCCGACTCATAGCTACCCCTCCTTGGGTTTCCTAGGCGGTATCACTACGGAAGTAGATTGCCCAACCTTCCTTTCGAGGAGTGGCTGGTGGGTTTGAACCACCAGCCTTCTGGTTAGCAGTCAAACACCTTAAGCACTACACTACCAGAGCTCCCAAAAGATTGGTAGTGCAATAAATAAAAACAAAGAGGTCAGGAGGAATTATTGTCATGGGGAAAACAAATTTTTTTTTTTTTTCCTTTTTTTTAAAAATTGTGATTTGGGTGAAGATTTACAGAGCAAATTCACTTTCCATACAGCAGTTCACATATACTTTGTCTCATGTCATTGACCACAGTTTACCACAATGCAACAGCTCCCCTCCCCCTTCCTCCCCATAGTTACCTCTTCCCAGTGTCCAGCCCTCCATACGCTCCTGCCCCCTGAGCTGTCTCTCTGTGCATAAGCAGCCCTTCTTTCTCCCATGATTGTTATCTCCAAGGAGTGTGTCTACTTGAGGTGAATGTTCAACTCATATGCCTGTCTTTTGTTTGGCTGGAAACCACAGGTATGGGTTCAATTCTAGACCTGAAGGGCAGCTAGGGGCCATAGTCTCAGTGGTTCCACCAGGCTCTATCGGACCAGCAAACCTAGTCCCCACCTTTTTTTTTTTTTGAAAACAAAATACTTTTGAGCATCTTGAACTTAAGCTGCCATCATAATCATTCAATGATGCTGTACAGCAGGCTACTGGGAAGCTGGTTCTGGAGCAGAGGAAGAGGAGATGGGGGAAAGAAAGCAAAAAGTGTTCATTGAAGTAGATGAGTTAGGAAGATGAGGAATGAGAATGAGGAGGCCAAGAGTGAGTTTGCAGCAGACAGATCTGCAGAACGATGCAGGATCTGAAGAGTGAAGGCTAAGAAAATATGAGTGATGTTCCAGAGTAGCAGTGCCCAGGAGAGTGTCCCTGCACTGATGGAAATGACCTTTATCTGTGCTCTCCAGTACACTGGTACCAGTAGCCACATGCGACTCTTGTGAAACTCCAGTTTAAATTTTGTATACCATTAATTTACTTGTATTTAAATGGCCACATGCAGCAGTGTCTACTGTATTGGGCAATGCAGTTATGTTGTTGTTGTTGTTATGTGCCGTCGAGTCAAACCCGACTCATAGCGACCCCTCCTTGGGTTTCCGAGGCAGTATCACTACGGAAGTAGGATTGCCCAACCTTCCTTCCGAGGAGTGGCTGGTGGGTTTGAACCGCCAGCCGTCTGGTTAGCAGGCAAGTGTCTTAGCCACTATGCTACCAGGACTTTTAAAACACTTGTCTCAGGGCACTAACTTTTCTATTCAGCTGCTTTGTGACAGCCCTAAAATGTAAACTAGAACATGGCATTTCTCTGTTTGAAACTCCCCAGTGACTTTTCATTGTCTGGGAATAACATCTATACTGCTAAGCCGTGGCTATAAGGAAATATCAGCCTCACTCTTCCCCACTAGAGACCTAGCCACATCAGCCTCTGAGTTCCCAAAAGAGAGTAAACCCTTTTTCTTTTGTCCTTCTGTCTCTAATCCATTTCCTCTGCTCTTCACAGTACGGGCTTCTTTTCATCTTTCAGGTCTCCGCTGAATTGTAACTCCTCAGAGAGGGCTTCTTTCAGCCCATTATCTAATCTGATTTATTCTTTGAACTTACATGACCCTTGAAAGCACTGGAAAATTTTAGTTTGGTATACTTTCCTGGAATTGTCAGTATCAATGGAAGGTAGACACCACTATTATTAACATGTAGAAAACAAAATAAAACTGTGGTTCTCAGATGTAGTTTATTGGCGAAAGAGAAAGGATCTGTTATTGCTTAGAGATGAATGAGAAATAAAAACCAATTTATTATCCAGAAAAATTGTTGTTTACTTTCATTATCTCAGTGAAGTAAAGCAGCTGGCCTGTTGAACTGCTTTTATTACTTAAGTAACAAAAGAATGATACTTTTCATAAAATTTTATTTCACCAGGAATGAAATTGATGGTGCAACATTTTTAGTTGTTTTTGAAAATACTTTTGTCTAAGATATATATTTTACAATATAAATATAAAAAGAATAACATATATGAAAGCCAGTATTGTTCCTTAACATTTATGATGAGGATGCATCTATACTGGCAAAGGGAAAAAAAAAATCTATCTCCAGGGCAATCAACCCTTATTTATTTATTTTTGGTTAATGCTTCTTATTCTACTGCTATGAATGTTTTAAAGAAATAATAATAAAAAAAAAAAAAAAAAGGAAAAGTAAAGGGGGAGGAAAAGAGAAACAAACATACTCAATATGTTAATATGATATTGATAACCTTTATCTCAAATAGAAGTATGAGTTTAATGAATGCTAAATGTATTTCCAAACCTAAGTTAAAAATTGAATTCCATGCATTTAATTTTTATGCTTATGTGTATGTTGTTTGCTGCTTTTGAGTTGGTTCCAACTTACAGCAAACCTGTATACAACAGAACAAAGCAGTGCCGAGACCTGCGCCATCTGCAAAATTGTTCCTATATTTGGGCCCATTGTTGCAGCCACTGTGTCAATCCAACTAGTTGAGAGTCTCTTCTTTTTTGCTGACCCTCTCCTTTACCAAGCATAATGTCCTTCTCCAGGGACTAGTCTATCCTCATAACATGTCCTAATTACGTGAGATGCAATTTCACCATCCTCACTTCTAAGGAGCATTCTGGCTGTACTTTTTCCAGGACAGATTTGTTCATTCTTCTGGCAGTCCATGATATAGTTAATATTCTTC
The DNA here is from genome assembly GCF_000298275.1 of Orycteropus afer afer. Taxonomy (NCBI): domain Eukaryota; kingdom Metazoa; phylum Chordata; class Mammalia; order Tubulidentata; family Orycteropodidae; genus Orycteropus; species Orycteropus afer. The sequence continues at coordinate 719,246 of NW_006921720.1, forward strand.
ACCAACACTTAGTTCAAGGCCTCAATTCTTCAGTCTTCCTTATTCATTATCTTGCTTTTGCATGGCTATGAGGCAATTAAAAGCTATGACTAAGGTCTGGTGCTTCTTAGTCTTCAAAGGGACATCTTTTTTTTAACATTTTAAAGAGATCTTTTGCAATATAAATTATATTTATAAATATAAATGTCCTAGAAAATAAAGTTGGATTTTAAAAGCAGATTCTAATTCTTTGTGGTTGTTTATTACCATCCAGTCAATTCTGACTCATGGAGACTACATTTATACAGAGTAGAACTACTTAGAGTTTTCAAGGCTGTGACCTTTCAGAAGTAGATGACCAGGCCTGTCTTCCAAAGCATCTCTGGGTGGGTTTAAGTCACAAGCCTTTTGGCTAGTGCTTGAGTTCTATGCAAATGCTTACATACATATCTTACTTTGTCAGAGCCTTAGTCCCATATCCAATTAAATGGGTCCATAAATTGGTTTGAAAATGTTAATTTCTTAAATGAGAATATTGTATATATAGGTAATATATGTGACTTATTAGGAGCTCTGGTGGCATAGTGCCTAAGGCATTTGACTGCTAACCAGAAGGCTGGTGGTCCAAACCCACCAGCCACTCCTCAGAAGGAAGACTGGGCAATCTACTTCTGTAGTGATAACACCTCGGAAACCCAAGGAGGTCACTATGAGTTGGATCCGACTTGACAGCAGTGTGTTGTATGTGACTTATTACAAAAAATGATGTATGTTAGCAATATAAAGTTAAGCTTCACACATAAGAAGTAAATCTGGTAATGTTTTTCCCATATTGTAGATAACCTTACAAATAATGTGAAATAAATTCTCCTCCGAAATTCTTTTGTTAATTCCTTCCTCTTTTCACTCACTTAAATGTGGTTCAGTGGTAGAATTCTCTCCTTCTCTGAGGGAGATCCAGTTCTGATTCCTGGCAATGCATCTCATGTGCAGCCACCATCTTTCAGTGGAAGCTTGCGTGTTGCTATAATGATGAACAGGTATCACTGGATCCTCTAGCCTAAGGCAGACTAAGAAGGAAGGCCTGGCAATTTACTTCTGAAAACCCTATGGATCACAAAGGTCTGATCCACAGCTGATCATGGGGATAGTCCAGGATTGGGCAGCATTTAGTTCAACTGTGCATAATTCACCGTGAGTTGGAGGCCGACTCCATGTGGCTCACAACAACTCAATGACCCATTGCTTAGCACATGATAATAGAATGTCTATTAAATTAGATAAAAATAAAACTTCCTCACACGGGAAAAGAACACTTCCTAGCTAATTTCCCACTTTAAGGGAAAAAACAAAATGGGTCTTTGTTTTACAGTTCTGGATGATAACTTGAGACATAAAATATGGGACATTATATGAGCTGTGTAGGTTTTTTTTTTTTTTTTTCCTCTCTCGAGTGATCACTGCAGAATATCTGTCCTGGAGAAGAATGCCTGTATATGTGAGTTATAAAGTGTATGCCATTAATGTGCTACTAAGATAGATAATTTAATAAATATAAGACAGATAATTCCCAAATCGTGAGAATTACAGCATGAGTCTTCAAAGGACCACATGCATTTCCTTTCTCTGTTTCCTTTTCCCAAGAAGAAACCAGCTGCCATGGAGTCGATTCCAACTGTAGGTAGTGAACCTATAGGGCAGAGTAGAGCTGCCCCATAGGGTTTCCAAGGCTGTAAATACAGAAGCAGACTGTCTTATCTTTCTCCCACTAAGTGGCTGGTGGATTCAAACCACCAACCTTTTGGTTAGCAGCCTAATGCTTTAATCACTGTACCACCAGGGCTCCTTCCCTTTCCCAAAGGAGCATGTTAAAAAGTAGCTAATTACCTTGTGAACTCATGTTGTATACACAGATGGATTGATTAGTATGAAAAAAAAAATGCATTAATGGCCTGTGAAATGCAGATGAGTAATTATTTAGATAGCTCCATCAAAACATTAACTCATTCTGATCTCAAAAATTTAAATAAGTGTAAGGAACATGTGGTGTGCCACAGTAATTTTGGCATAAACATTTCACTTCAAATCATAGGAGTTAAGATAGAAGCTTAATTTGTGTCTAATAACTATTAATCCACTTGCTGTGTGAATTAACATATTCTTCAATCTTAGTGTTTAGTGGTTGTGTTTACTCGGATTAGATCCTATCGTCATTTGTAGTCTCTAACCAACTGAAGGCTTTAGATTATCAAAAAGCATCATGGTTGAAAAACAAAGTGCTATTATCAAAATCAAGAACTCATAGGTAAATGGAGGTAATGGAAAAATAAAGTTGTAGTAAGCATATTTTTAAACACACAAAACCAAAAAACTCACTGCCATTGAGTCACTTCTGATACATCAGGACCCTTGAGGACAGAGTAGAACTGCCCCATTTTAAGCCTGTAAATCCTTACAGAAGCAGACTGCCTCAACTTTCTCTCGAGGAGCAGCTGGTGAATTCAAGTCTCCAACCTTTGGCTTAGCAGCCAAATGTTTTAATCACTGCACCACCAAAGCTCCAAAGCTGTCTGCATTAGCAGACAAAACTTAAAAAGGATCAAAGTAATATACTTTAAAACAAAATATGATTATTTGTTGTTAAAAAGATACTGGGGCAGAAAGGAAAAGGCAAACAAAAATAATGGTATTTCTTTATGACTGGGCATCAGTTTCATATGTTGTTGTTGTTGTTGTCATGTGCCGTCGAGTCAGCCCTGACTCATAGCGACCCCTCCTTGGGTTTCCGAGGCAGTATCACTACGGAAGTAGGATTGCCCAACCTTCCTTCCGAGGAGTGGCTGGTGGGTTTGAACCGCCAGCCGTCTGGTTAGCAGGCAAGTGTCTTAGCCACTATGCTACCAGAGCTCCCTCAGTTTCATATAGGGAATTTAAAGTTCTGATTTAAGGACAAGGGCCAAAAACAAGATTAGCACGGCCTTCTTGTGGATTTCAAAGATTAATGGAACGGGTAGCTTCTTTTAAGAGGAGCTTATACACTCAATGGGAGAAGAGTAAGGATTCAGGCATAAGTAATCCTTGAAAGCTATATTCTCTTAGAACTTGTTGACCTGACAGCTAATAATCACATAAGGTTTTGAAAACATATAAAAGAACTAAGAAATTTAAAATAACTTCTAAATGTTTTCTATGTCCTGATAATATCATTTAGATGGGGCAGACTCGATGGCACATAACAACAACAGATGGAAGACAAGATGATATATTCAAATGACCTTGTCAGAAAGGAATGCAAAATTTCTTTTCTTCTTCCTGTTCAGCCTAAGATTGCTATTTAGCTATACAATAATAATAATAATAATTTCCTGAAAGATATTCAGAATGACAATTTTAAAGTTACTAAAATAATCAGAAAATGCTGAGAAGAATTTTACTTTAGTCAAGAAATAGTTCTCTTTTTAATTGACTATCACTTTTCCAAACTCTGACTTTCTCTCCTTAATTAAGCATACTTGCAAAGGTAGATCAGAAACGTATGCATAAGTTTCACTGACACAAACCTGCTTTTTGCTTAGGAAGCACAAAGTGTGTGAAGGATTGAGATTGTAAATGGGGGTTGAACATACAATGTTATACTCAGTATTTTAAAGAGAAATAATTACCAAAGATAAAAATATCTGTCTGCCAGGCTAGGCACCAAGGTTCTGTTGCCACCTCCAACGACACCCTTGCCAGGGAAAATGGTTTCTAGCACACATACCACTTATGGAATCAGAGCTGGGGGGGGGCACTCACTGTGGTGGAGTTGATTTCTACTCATCACGACCCCCTTTGGGTTTCTGAGGTGGTAAATCTTTATGGAAGTGGATTGCCTAGTCTTCCTTTTGTGGAGTGGCTGGTGGGGTTGAACTGACAACCTTCTGGTTAGCAGTCAAATGCCTTAGGCACTGTGGGGTATATGGGAACACTGTACTATGTTCCCAACTTTTATATAAATCTAAAATGAAATTTTAAAAAATGGCTTACAGCTACCTATGACTTAATATTAGGGACTTTCTGAAAATCGTGAGATAAAATGGAATTGTTAGATAATATATTTCTGGAATTCTTTTATAATCACTATAGCAGCTATATGGGAGCTCTGGAAGCATAGTGCCTAAGGCATTTGACTGCTAACCAGAAGACTGGCGGTTCAAACCC
>NW_006921720.1:723687-730017 GCF_000298275.1 Orycteropus afer afer
GCTCCTCGGAAGGAAGGTTGGGCAATCCTACTTCCGTAGTGATACTGCCTCGTAAACCCAAAGAGGGGTCGCTATGAGTCGGGGCCGACTTGACGGCACATAACAACAACAACAACAACTAATAATATATTTTTAAAGGTTTAATATAATAGAAAAATATAAAAGATCAATATATAAATATTTGTAAGCTTTTGCTTAACAAGGAGTTCTGGTAGCATAGTGTCTAAGGCATTTGACTGCTAACCGGAAGGTTGGACGTTTAAACCCACCAGCCACTCTGTGGAAGGAAGACTGGGCAATCACTATGAGTCGGAATTGACTCGATGGTGTTGTTTGTTTTTTGGTTTGGCTTTGCTTAAATAATGAAATATTATGTAACACTATGATGAAGTTTAACATGGATACCATATAAAGAATGCCAATGAATTCAGATTTTAAAATCAAGAGTTCAAAAGATGGTTAAAGAAATGACATGAACAATATCCATGAGGGTAAACAAAAAAAAAAAAATGAGAGTTGAAATTATGTTTTTGAATGTAATAAAGGAAATTTAAAAAATAGAATATTAAACACCAATTACTCAAGTGTTGGCTAAATGTATTTACTACTAACCAGAAGGCTGGCGGTTCAAACCCACCAACCACACCTTGGAAGGAAGATTGGGCAATCTACTTCTGTAGTGATACCACCTCAGAAACCCAAGAAGGGTAGCTATGAGTCAGATCCAACTCTACAACAGTGAGTTTGATTTCTTTATATATAATATATAATTATAAATAATATAAATTATATATATGAAATTAATAAAATATATAATAACAATATAGCAATCAAATGAATATATTCACACACTGTTGATGTCACTGAAAAATTTTAATAACAATCTGCCAACAATAACTAAAGACATAAAAATGGCCATTTATTAGTGGCCCTGTTATTCCATTTCTGAGAATGATCTTAAATATATATTTATTTTATCTGTTGTTGTATTCCCTGATATACAGGTCTATAGAGATTCATAGTTTTTCCAGATAGTAAGAGGTGGAGGCATACTATTGAAAAATTGATGTCCGAGAGGTCTGGAGAATATGTATATGGGTAGACCTCTTTCAATAAGCAACCTGTTGTCATTGAGTTGATTCTGACTCATGGCAAACTCATATGTTTTCTAGAGCTGTCATACTATGGAAGTAGATTGCCAGGTCTTTCTTCCATGACACTGCTAGGTGGATTTGAACCTCCAACCTTTAGGTTAGTAATTGTCCGCAAACCATTTTTGCTACTCAAGGATTGAATAAGCAACTAGTGTGAAAATGATACCATGTGATTACTCACAAAAGAGTGACTTCTGCAGAGGACAATTTTAATTAGCAAATGAATTTGATGACCCATTCAGTGAATATCAATTAGCCTACTTCCCCAGCCCTTCCTGACATTGCCAAGGCACTCATTAACATAGTGACCAGGATGGCGGTGATGGAAGTTATGCATGGGCTCAGTAACATGGACTTCTGCTCACCAAGAGCAATATGGCTGCAGCCAGAACTGAGTGCTTAGTATGCTAGCAGTGGAGTTTAACCCTGAGTTCCTGCTCTGGCATCATTACCCTGGATCCTTAACCAGTTATGGACCATTTCCATCATGGAAGGGACAGCACTTTGCTCTGAAATAGACCCTTATTGTGCATATTGGTTTGTCTTCCCTTCCAACAGTGTTTCTACCAAAACTATCATCTGTGAACTTAAAGAATGACTTATACATCATCAAGGTATTCCAAGGAGCATCACTTCTAACCATGATGTTCATTCTCCAGTAATTGAAGCATGACATTCATCTCAGGCTTATGGAATTGCTGGTCTTACCAAGTACCCTACTTCTGTTCTACAAATCTATATTAGTTACCCATTGCTGAGTAACATATTACCTCAAAATTTAGTGGCTTAAAATAACAAATATTTATTATTTCACAGTTTCAGTTGGTCAAAAATATGGTTTCCAGCTTATTGGGTGCCTCTTGCTTAAGATCTCTCATGAGATTGCAGTCAGACAGGATATGATCTTATACAAAGACTCAACTAGTGGGAAGGACCTTCTTCCTGGTTCACTCATATGGTTGTGTGAAGACCTTAGCTCCTTGCCACATGGACCTCTCAGCAGGGCCTCATGACATAGTAGCTGGCTTCCTCTAGAATATACAAATCAATGGAAAGAAAGAACACTCAGGACTCTGAATCATCAACAATATTTTTATAATCTAATCTTGTAGGTGGCATCCTATCACCTCTGACATACTCTATTTGTAAGAGTCACTACATCCAGTTATTAAATCCATAAATACCACAAAGTTGTGAGTCCCAGAAGGTGAGAGTCACTGGAAATCATCTTAGACACTGCCACCACACTAAGTAAATGGGAAGATAAATAAATAAATAAAATGCTTCTCTTATCATTACTTATAACATCACTGTGAAATTTTAATAACTTAAATGCCAAACCACAAGGAAACAAATTCATGAATTGAAATACAAAAAGCCCTTAAAAATAGTTATGTATAGTACAAAGTATAATGGATAATTCTTATAATCTTCAACAGAAAAGCAGAAAACAAAATTACCAAAATGTATGCATAAAGGTAATGACTAGAAGAGAAGATATAACAATATAATAGTGCTAGATTAGCTTTTGTTTTGTTTTATTTCAGTTTTAAAAATGTTTAATATTGTTGAAACATATTTTCATATGATCTTGAATGGGAGACATAGTACCATATTTGTAATCTTTAATGTTAACTCATATTCCTTAGCTGTAAGAAAAATCTTGTTCTCATCATATGAATTCATATTGAAGAGTACTACCAAATGGATATAATTGAGTTTATGGGAAACTCACCACAAATTTGTGATCAGTCCTGGCTTCAGGTTTTTAATAATATTTTCTTGGTGTATATAGAATTCAGAATTTTGTGTTATACATTTTCTTGTCTATATTCTGACACCAATCTATAATATATTAGAAATTGTTCAAGTGGCCACCTCTGACTCAAATGGCAGATAAGGAAAAACATACTCAATTACTTTATTCACCAAGTATTGTTGTCTATTATCACACCAAAAAGTGTTCTAACAATAAGGAATTTATTCCTCAAAACTCTTTAGGACAATAAATCAGACCATCTGTAGTAATGCTTGTTTGTTTGTATATATGTTTTTTCTACTTAGGAAATGATTGTTAACATATGGCAGTGTCACATGATTTTAATTTTTCTTTCATTAGGCAAGAAACAGCATGTCATCATCATCTCTACAGTAGACTGGAGATTGTTTGCTTTCTTCATTATGAATTGCTTATCAAAGGGCATTACCTACAACCATCCCCAATATTACATCAGAACAAACTCAGAAACATCCCTGAGTTTGTGAAGAATAAGATGATTTAAAGAAAAATTTAAGGAATAAGTTATTATTAGTACTTTTGCATTTCAACATCCAAATTGTGATTAATATGCTTGGTTGTATGATAGTCTTGAAAGAAGTAATGAAAAAGCCTACAATCCTATTCAAATAAAACCTTGGAGACACTAACTAAATTATTTACTATAAAAATGAAAAAAAATATGTATTTTACCAAATGTAATCATATGAATCTTATTCCATTTGGATGATAAACTGAAAAAAAAAGCTGTATGCAATGATCTTGGCACTAGCACTGTTGACCTAAACTCTGTGTGATTGAATAAATGGAGTTAGATGACGTGATTTCAGAGTCTCTCTAACTTCAGATTACATGCTTTCAGCATAATATTTAAATTGTTTAATAGCAGGGAGTGACCCATTGAAAGGATGCTGATTTCTGTGAATGGTCTCTGGATTTGGAATGTGAAAACAAATATCAATCCATGTGTTCTGATAAGTATAATGTATTTATGGGTAGAGAATATTTAGATTAGGACTCCCCTGAAAATCTAGGACACATAATTTAATCTTGAGCAGAAATTAAAAAGATAGCTGGCCTATAATTTGCATTTCTGACTTGAGCTCATTAGCAACAGGCACAGTAATCTAACTATAAAAAAAGTCCTCTGTGATAAGAAGATAAATTATTTCAGGAGACAAGCAGGAACAATTTTTAAGAAACAATGATAAATGATGGCAGTACCTAGCAGATTTGGCAGTCAATATTGAATAGTTTCAGAATTAGTAAAGATAATAATATTACATATTACTTTAACTTTGTTAAGTGATTACTTAAAATCAAGAAATAGTCAAAAGATCTTTTAACTAAAAGCCACCCTGAAAATGTTGACCACATATTTCTTAATGAATAAAATAAGATTACAAAATTAATAATGATAGTTCAAAAACATTGTCGTCTTACCAAGATTTTTTTTTAATCTGCTTCAGTATATATTATTCAAGGCATCAGCTTTAGCATTAAAAAAAAAAAGCTAACAACCCACTATTCTATTATAATTTTTTAAATAGAAAATTCTACTTAATTTGGATACCTGCGATTGAATTACTGCTATTTGGAACTTGATATAATGGTAATAGTGCCTTTAATACTAATTACACCTTTAATACTTTAACAACCTTTAAATGCAGCAGCTAAATCTCTCTCATTTAGCCTGAAGAAATTATAGTAAACTCTTGAACTTGCAACGAAGCAAACTAAATAATTTACTTAGTGCATTTAGCACATAAATAAGATGTACTGTGCAGAAATGCAATCAGAAAGTCAGATACTAGATTTGATTTATGAGGTAGGATAACAACACTATATGTAGATATAGAAAATTCCAAGGCCTAGAGTTACTAAAAGGGAAAATTGATAGATGAAACTGGTAAGAAAGGTGTTTAGGGTCTGGTGAGGACTGTAGCTAGTGTAAAACAATTTTTTTTTATCTTATTTTTTTCTATACAAATACACTGGCCTGTATTGTCAGATCCATAGGTAATTAAATAGAAGTCAGAAATATGTATTTCATGTGAAATTTCATGATCATTAAGACATGGTGCATAACAAACCAAACACTTTTGTGAACAGTTTCTTATGGTTGATACATGCCTTTGAGGATGAGCAGTTGTTAAGAAGGAGCCCTGGTGGCACAGTGGTTAACTGCTTGGCTGCTAGCTGAAAGATTGGTGATTGGAACCCACCCAGTGTCTCCATGGGAGAAAGATCTAGAGATCTGCTTCCATGAAGATTACAAACTAGGAAACTCCGTGGAGTAATTCTGCTCTGTCATAAAGCGTCTATGTGAGTCAAAAATCAACCTGACAATAACACCAGTAATAAGTGATTTGAAGTCTGCTGTACAATCACTTGGTGCTCTTAAACAATGCATATTCTTTGACCCCTTCCTATTGATCTCATTCACCAGGTATTCCTCATGCAAACTAAAGTTTTAGAGACACTGATACAATTCTAAAAATTGAACATGAAAGAAGATAGAAAATAAAACCAACGGTTAAATGGCAGGACCTTATTGACAGACATTATTGCAGTATCACATCCTTCTCTGACATCAGGTTCCTAGTTTAGTAATTTCAACATTCCACATGCTAAGAGATCACATTCCAGCCATAAGCAGGGGCCGTCTCCTGTGCCTAGTACTCCTGTCTTAAACACAACGATAATATGATAATACTTTTTAATTAACATTTTAAAAAATGGAAACTTGAGCATGAGAAGATTCATTTTTTAAAAACTATATTTTAAAAAGAGTTGTGTGAGAATAAATCTCTAAGTGCAAATACTACACCAGAAAAAGAATAATACAAATGATGATGCCTATGGGAGGGAGGATCAGTAAAAAAGGAGAAGACACTCGACAAGATGTGTTGACACAGTGGCCCAACAATGGATGCAGTATAGCAAATATTGTGAGGGTATCACATGACTGGCAGTGTTTTGGTCTGTTGCACATGGGGTTGCTATGCAATGGCACCTAACAACAACAACATCATGGAAATGACAGGGACTTACTGTTACCAGCAGCAGTTTATTGTGTTTTGACTGCAGAATTTAGTTGTCATTCCGAAGAAATATTCACAAGGCTCCCAAAACCAAAGAAATTTGTGGAAATAAGCAATGCTGATCCAAGTCTCCTACTGTAAGAATCTCTCTCCTCAGTCATTCTAATGGCTTGTCTTTCAAATAATCAATTCACAGTATGCACCAGCAAGTCCAGAGACACCTCAGGTTTAAAATTGTTTTTAAGGCATTGTGATAGTTGAAGATGTGTCAACTTGGCTGGACTTCACTTGTGAGTGGTGGTTCCCATGATGGATCACATGACTGCGTCCTAAGCGGCCGGTCAGTCTAGGGGGA
>NW_006921720.1:736637-742195 GCF_000298275.1 Orycteropus afer afer
ATATATATATATATATATATACTTTGCTGGTTTTTGTGTTTCTCTAGAGAACCCAATCCAACACAGGCATGTTGTTGTGTACAATCAAATTGGTTCTGACTCATAATGACATAGGGTTTCCTAAGCTGTAATCTTTATGGGTACAGATTGCTAGGGCTTTCTCTGCAGAATCATGTGGTGAGTTTAAACCACCAATCTTCTGATTAGCAGCCAAACTCTTAGCCTAGTGAGCCACCAGGGTTCTTTTTAAGGCATGTTGTTATGTGCCATCAAGTCGGACCCGGCTCATAGCGACCCTCCTTGGGTTTCCGAGGCAGTATCACTACTGAAGTAGATTGCCCAACTTTCCTTCCGAGGAGTGGCTGGTGGGTTTGAACCGCCAACCTTCTGGTTAGCATGTTGTTGTTGTTATTTGCCATCGAGTCGGCCCCGACAACCCAAGGAGGGGTCGCTAGGAGTCGGGGCCGACTCAATGGCAAATAACAACAACAACAACATGCTAACCAGAAGGTTGGCGGTTCAAACCCACCAGCCACTCCTCAGAAGGAAAGTTGGGCAATCTACTTCAGTAGTGATAGCATACAACCCCCTAATAAATTTATTTAAATTTGCAAGGATTCGGACCCTTCTGAGTCTTCCTGACTGTGACTGATTTTTTTGCTGTTATGACAAGTAATCCATAGACTTTTTCTTCTAATGTTCACTGTAGATTATTTTTTTCATTCTTATTGTTGAAGGTATTATAGCAATTCATGCTTATTGTAAAAACTGCAAACCGTGCAGGACTTATATTGACTTCATACTTCTCTGCTTCTCCCATCCAGTTATGCTAAAATTAGGTAGAATGTTAACAGTTGGTTTAATCCTTCTGAGACTTTTCTACAGAAGCATTTACCCACATATATACACATGTGTTGATGTAGGTTTGAATAAACAGAATCGGAGGCAAATTGTATGACACTTCCATGTTTCACTTGACAATATATGCTGGAGTTCTTCCCACATCACTATGCACAAACCTACCTCATACTTTAATGCTTCCGTAGTGTTCTGTATTTTGGCTATAACTTAGATTGTTTGATGCTTGCTTATTGATAGCTTATTCATAATGTAAGCTGTGTCTATGGGTTTGCTTCCAACCATGGCTATACATGGTTATACAGAATCCTGTTTTAATTGTCAGGTCTCTACCATAGCCTCATTTCACATATAAAACTATTCCCCAAATGCGTTCTTTCCCTAAACACCCAATCTAATGAAGTCCTTTGGGATTTACATCACTTCATTGGTGATAGGATTATTAATAATGTCAACCTTCTTATCTCATCTTTAAAGTAGGGAATGTTTATAAAACGTATGAAGTTGCAGAGTATTTGAATTCTACTCCTTTTGTAAAGCTGGATATGACTGTTGTGAGTGGACTGCCAACTTTGGCTCATACTGGATGAAATCATAAGGAAGGAAATGTGTGTTTAGATTGTTGATGAGCTCTACAATGTAGAGCTCTAATGTATGTTTAGATTGTTGATGAGCCAGATAATGAGCTTATATTATCTGGCCAATATATAGCACCATTCTGTTTAGTATTTATATCTGAACTGATAGCTTCAAATATTAGGTTCAAAATAATGTAGTTTATTAGAGCTCTATTCCTAAAGATGAAAGGCAAACATTTAGGATTCACATATAAGATCTTCTAATTAGTTCTCAGGTTAACTTTTTAATGATCTAAGAGTAGTCTCATTCTTGCTCCAGTTCACAGGAACTCCATAGAGCCTTTCTCTGTGCCTCTAGCATTAAGAATAATTAATAATATTTAAATTATGTTCCTTATTGCATGAGATATCTTTTTGTTTCTTCTCAGTCAAGACTGAGCAAAAGCATTTCCTTTGTTATGGGTTAAAATTGCAAAGTTCCTTGGGAACAGATTTTGCAGGAATATATAAAGCTATCTATTATAATCACAACAGCAACATCAGCAAGTCTAGTAGGCTTCCTTTCCTGCTTCATTGGTCATGCAGACAATTACTTGTGCCCTACTTCAGGGCCTACCTGCTGCAAGCTGGTCCTTGACCTCCATCTTCAACATTATCATTCCACAGAAGCAAACAGAAGTAGTGATCATCCCCATATCTCCTTGCTTCACAGCAGCTCTTTGTTTTCAAAATGTAAATGAGTTCTGAAAATTAGGTTGAAAAGTTTCCCAAATATTCAGACTCTGATCTTCCCCCTAGCTATTGTCCCAATTTTTGTCTTCTTTTTCACAAAGGTGTAGAATGAAAGAATTTTATCACTGCCTCCGTTTACTCCCCACTTAAAGTGTCCTTTAATGTAAGAATCTAATTTCCCTCCTTGTATTTTAGAGAAACTATACAAAACACCAGTATGTTTTTTGTTGTTAGTGTTGTTTTATGCTCCCATCTTGATTTTTAGAAACAAAATACAATCATTGTGGAAACCTGAAAAAGACTATGAATTATAAAGAAAATACAAAAATCACTTATAATATCACAGAGATAAATACTATGGTCATGCTTTCTCTGTTTAGTCTTTTTTACTGTGTGTATAAATATGTCAAGAGCATTTATTTTTGCCATCAAAATTTTTTGGACAACTGTTTTCAAATACTACATAAATTATTTATTAGGTATTGTTCCTCAGTCTCTAATTTTCTCCTTCTACAAGTAATTATTTACTTATCATTTGATCACACACCATTGGCTCCATCTCTAATATTTTTTAATAAGATAGACTGAGGAAAGTAGAATTTCTGTGTCAAGTAGTATTGGCATTTTAAAATGTGTAGTAAGAATTCCAAAGTGGATAAAGACAAAGGTTGAAACAGTTTAGATTTCAGTCTTTCTGTGAGTGCTTATTTCACTAAACCTTTAAAACAATTATCTACTGTTTTGTTTAATTTGCCAAACTAATAAATAAAAATAATTGTTGTTGTAGTTTATTATATTCAGCTTGCTAGAATGACCATGTTTTTAGTTATTATTTCTTTATTAATTCTCTATTTATGTAACATTGTCACAAATATTTCCCTGGTTTGTTGTTAAACCTTAAATTGTATTTATTTGTTACTGATAGAAAAATATTTTATTATGTACAGAACATCTTCCACAGTCAAATTTCACACCTATGAGTATTACGTGTTTAATCACCTCCTTATTCTTCATCTCCTTTTCCTTCCCTTTTTCTTCACCTCTTTCCTCTTCCTCTTGCCACTTCATGTGCAATCAGAGGCAAGTGTATTTCACTTCCTAAATCCCTAGGGATACCAATACATATACAGTAGGATCATTGTAAAGATCAAATAATATACTAATGCAAAGCATTCAGCATAAAGTCTGACACAATAATTCTGAATGAAATTTGTGGCTTTGCTTCATAAATCTTTGAATATTTATAGTGAAATTAGTGAGTTGTTTTATACTTTGTTGTCTGTAGATGTTAAAAAATTATTGCTTATAATTTATTATTGTTGGTATAGAAAAGCTATTAATTTTGAGCATTTTTTTTTACATATTCAGACATTATAATGGAAACTTATTGATTCTACTGGTTTTAAAATTAGGTCTCTTGGGGTTTTTAAGTAGATAACTATTCTATGCAAACAGAGGCAGTTTCTCTCTTTTTGCATTATTGTTTGTTGTGTAAATGATTTGCATGTAATTGTTTTTAATCTACTTCAGAAGTACTGTTAATGGATCATTGTTATAATGAGCTTTCTTGTTTTGCACCTTTTTTTATGAAGATGCAACTAGAGTTTCATCACTGAGTATGATATGACTAATAAGTATGATATGACTAATGATTTGAAGCTCTTGTTGTTACTTCTAGTTATATTAAGGATTCCTAGTTTTAGAAGAATTCTAATTTCAAATTCTTGAAATATTTCAGGTTTATCCAGAATTATTTAAATTACGTATTTTTCAATGATTTCACAATATTAATCAATTTTCATTCCTTGAATAATTACAACACAGTTAGAAGAGAATTTTCTTCTCATACAGTATTAATTTCATCTTAGTATTTTATTTAAGATTTTCACATAATTTATTTTTGCCTAAGATTTTTATTTTTATTCATCTTTGTCATATTTTTCTAATTGTGTTATTTTAATTTCCTAAAACAAATGGTAGCTTTTAATATATTTCAACTTCTGTAAAATGTATATACAAAACAAATAGATATCTCCCTCCCCGGCCCCCCCCCACCCCGTGTATGCATCTGGTCCTTATTTCCATATAGCACCTTAACAACATTTTCTATGTCTTCTTTGTTTGTGGGTCACGTAACAAATATACTCATTCTTGAATTACTGTTTTTATTTTTTCCTGAAAATTTTCATTTCAATGGCATCTTAATATTTTATAAATATAATAGTAATAAAAACCAATAGATTATGTATTTATCTATATTCTTATAATTTTTACCATTTTGTTAGGTTTATAGTTTTTCAGACATCCTCAAAAAGGAACATCTATTATTGCCTTTATCTATCAATGATTACTTATGAGGTGTTCCTGTTTCTAAGCAATCCAGTATTTTCTTTTATCCTTTTGGAGATTATTTGATTTTGAAGAGTCACCATCCATGCGTTACCTATCTCCAAGCTTGGTAACCTTCTGAATCCAATGACAGAATTCCTTTATTGGTTGAATGTGTCTTTTGGCTGGACCTCTCTGGTGTAAAAGACTCTTAGTTTTTCTGTTGACTTTCACTATTCTTCATCTTATTTCAAAGTTCCTCTTTCTGCTCTCAAACTCAAATGTGGATTTTATCCAAAAGCATTCTGTGATTCTTAGCTTTGTAGAACCCATCCAACTCATCCAACTTTCATCACAGTAAAAAGGCAATAAGGCTATATTGTTATACTAACCTTCTTAGTGTGTATTTCTAACTACTTGTGGAATATTCCCATTAAGATATTTAGTGAAATCATAAATTCCTCGAGTTATTCCTTTTTGGGACTTCCTGATTGCTGAAGAATATAATTTCTATTACTTCTAAATCTTTTTATCTTGAAGTTATCCAATTCCCTCTGAAATAAACCCAGTCTTTGATTTACACTTTACATGGTTTCATCATATCACCATCACCCCCTGGTGCTGTCTCTCCTCTATACCTGGTAGCACCACATCTGGCAAGTAGGTCTGAATGACTAAGCAGACATTCTATAAAGAACGATTTCAGTTTACACTAAATTTAATACTGGTTCTCCTGATAATCACTGTTTTTTGTTCCTTTTGGAAGAAAAATATGTCAACCACCCTACTTGGGAACTTGGCATGAGTTTCAGTGGTAAAAGCTGCCTCTCATGCCCTTGAGAAACATGGTATATTTTAATCCTGTAAATTTGGTCTCAACGTTAAGTCTTTGTGCTATTAGGTAACCAACCTGCTGCTATAAATTCTAAAGAAAACCTTGTAGCCTACTGTTACATGTGTCCTCACCAACACACATACTCATAACAACTCCCGATGTGGAAGACAATATACTAAAAAATTAGTAAGAGTTTATGGTGGTGAAGTAAGGATGAATATATATAT
>NW_006921720.1:742346-781353 GCF_000298275.1 Orycteropus afer afer
TATATATATATATATATATATATATATATATATATATATGTTCTAGCTCCTTTATTTTTCACAATGAACTTGAAATTGCTTTTCTATGGGAGTCAAGGGAAGAATACACTGGCTTTGTTTGTTGACCTCTAGTTTTGTAGAACAAAGAACATGGACTTGAATATGGACATGCTTACTTTTGAATCTCAGCTCTCTAATTTACTGTATAATTGTACATTACAACATTATATTTTACTTCCTCACCCCTACATTGGGTACATTGGTGGGAGAGGTAAGAATTCTTATTTCACAGAAATAAGTAAGGTAACAAAGTTCATCCTTCTAGCAAAGAGTAGTGACAAAGTAGGGCCTTAAGAAATGTTGGTATCACCACTTCAAGTTAAAAAGAAGAAAATGTTGATACACATTTCATTTGATCATTTTATGGTAGCTTTCTCCTGTGCTTATTGTTCTTGCTTATGGGGTGGTCACAGTGTGGAACTTAAATGGTTCTTAGGACCCTTTGCCAGACAATCTGCTTCTAGAAGCCTCGGAGCACCTTTGATAAAATCGGCAGAATTGCTAAAGTCAAAGGCACACAACTAATAAAGTTGAGGGTTAATGAAAAAAAGGAGTACTCTAAGCTAGCTAGATTGACACAGCGGCTACAACAATGAGCTTAAATACAGCAATGATTGTGAGGTTGCTGCAAGACCAGGCAGCTTTTCGTTCTGTTGTACATAGGGTGGCTAAGAGTCAGAACCTATTCAATGACACCCAACAGTAACAACAGTCTTGTTTAATGCCAAAATCATGAAGTTCAGGGAGACCCTCTGGATATCAGTGTAATGCTATCTCTCTTTATCGGAGGCTGTAAGATAAGGAAGTTTAGCAATTAAAAAGAAAATATACATTTAGTAGAATTATCAAAACTTATTCAGCAGTGTTGCAAAAGTGACATGAGAATTGACAGAGCATTTCTGCTTAATCTGGGCATTTAACTTCACTAATTTCAATGGTGTTAGTAAAAAAAGTTTATGGCTAGTAATTAACTTTTTCAGCTGGTGATGTTTCATTTGCAAATTTGTTTCTGGGAAAGTTTGAATGTTGGCTTTTTTGGAAAATGACTTTTTTTTTTGCTTCACAAAGGTCATTCTTAAATGTCAAACATCCTTTGGTGGTTGTTCATGTTTCATTTTTTTAATGTGTGGAAGAATACTTTTTCCAGATTTGTTTTGAGGTCAATTTAATGTTATTGGGTAGTGGGAAATTCTGGTTCTCTGGAACCATGGGGTTTGAGAAAAACATAGAACACTGTTACACAGAAAAATTAAGTTTTTGTATAATTCAGTGGTGACCTTTCTGAATAATTAACAAATTGCTTGCCTGATAAAGAGTTCAGCTCATTCTCTGCCATTTAGTAAGAATTGAGTACTGTTGTAAGAATTTCATTCTTTTGATAAAAGTGGAGTCAGAAATTTTTAATCTATAGAGAAAACCAAAATTAATGCTTTTTCAGTCTTGGTAATTTATTTTTCAGTCTTGGTAAGAATTTAAATATGTTTGATTTTATATGCCTTTTTGACCAGAATGTATCTAATGTGGCCTAATACTCACACTTTTAAATATTTCATTAAAATGTATATCCATATTCTTGTTTATGCTCAATTAAGGAAATTTTGATATGGACAAAATTAACAAGGTACCCAGTAGCCAAGGATGGAAACATTAGGGAAGAAGCAGTATGATACATACATAACTCACCATTAAAGTATTTCCATTATATTGAGCCTCATTTTAATGATACTATAAAATACACAGTTTTTTAGAGTCTCTTAATGTCAGTTAATATTTCAAGGCTCTTAATTTAGCATATTTTGCTTTCCATGAGGTATGAAGTAAAACCTACAAATTAGTTTGGAGGGATCTACAGCTGAGATTATTAAAACCCTGATTATACATTAGCTTGATTCTATATTAATTATATTTGAGTTTCTGTGTGATGCTTAACACATGATGACCACATCCAATTTAGGAAAGTTAACTATGAAAAATGCAATTAATTCTAAAATTAAAATAGGTCTTACTGGTCATATTAACTATATGTCTTTATACTTGACAGCATGCCTTGCCCATCAATTACATTTGATATTTTGAAGTCCCAGACCCAATATATTTAGCTGTGTAGTGATGGACTCTGGTAGCATAGTGGCTAAGACACTTGCCTGCTAACCAGACGGCTGGCAGTTCAAACCCACCAGCCACTCCTCGGAAGGAAGGTTGGGCAATCCTACTTCCATAGTGATACTGCCTCGGAAACCCAAGGAGGGGTCGCTATGAGTCGGGTTTGACTCAACGGCAACAACAACAGTGATGGACAAAGAACATAACTTCCTGAAGACTTATTGCCTCCATATTGAAAATGAGATTAATAATAGTACTTGACTCATATGGAAATTATACTTAATTAATGGTGCCTAACTCATTGGAAAAAATCCCAGAATCGAGGTAGAATGAGTTGAGGTGGATCAACCCCACAATTGGTAAAAACATAGAAATTCTGGATAAAATATGACAGCAAAAATGAGCTAGGCTGGAAACAAAAAAGGAAATTTATAGGCATTAAAAAAAAAAAAAACACAACAAAAATGATCATACATCAAAAAGACAAAAGATGAAGTATTAAAGGTAAGGTTGGGACTTTTTCACTGTTTTGGACAGTTGTTCTTATTAGATGCTGTCAAGTGGGCTCCAACTCAAAGTGGCTTTATGTGTAACAGGACAAAACCTTCCCCAGTACTGCACCATTCTCACAATCATTGCTATATTTAATCTCATTGTTGCAGCCACTGTGTCGATCCATCTCATTAAAGGTCTCCCACATTCCACTGGCCTCTGCTTTACTAAGCATGATATCTTTCTCAGTTGTACCCTCAAGTAACATGTCCAAAGTAAAAGTTTCATCATCCCCACTTCTAAGAAATGAGGATTCTACCTGTGCTTCCTCCAAGAGAGATTTTTTCATTCTCCTAGACATCCATGGTACATTTAATATTCTTCGCCAACACCACAATTTGAGCATGTCACTTCTTCAGTCTTCCTTTCTTGCTTTTCCAGCTTCTGCATGCATATGAGGTGATGAAAATACCATAGGTTGGGTCAGGTACTTCCTATTTTTCTAAAGTGATATATTTGCTTTTTAACCCTTTAAAGAGGTCTTTTACCACAGATTTGCCTCTAAATAGTTGAGAATTACAATCTCGGTAATGTTGTGTAGACGGGAGAATGTCCTTGGCCTGTGCAGTTTTGAGGAACTAAAACTGATCCATCTCCACAAAGTCTGGAGCCTCAACAAGCTGTCCTTTCTTTTAAAAGTAGACTAGAAAAAAAAATTCAGAGATAATTCCATGTACAAATTGCCTGTATAACATTCATTATACCTACTGCTATTGAGTCGATTCTGACTTGTAGTGACCTCCATTGGGTTTCTAAGGCTGTAAATTTTTATGGAAGTCGATTGCCTCATCTTCCTCCCACAGAGGAGCTGGTGGGTTTGAACCACCAAATGCCTTATCCACTACTCCATCAGAATTTCTTACATATTCATTATAGTCATAGGCACTGATGAAATACCAGTTGAGATATTTCAACAAATGGATGCACCACTGTAAGTGCTCACTCATCTATGCAAAGAAATTTGGAAGACCTGGCCAACCAACTGTATGAAATCCATATTAGTGCAAATTCCAAAGAAAGGTGATATAATGGAATGTGGGACTTATCAAACAATATCTTTACTATCACAAGCAAGTAAAGTTTTGTTGAAGGTAATTCAAAGACATTTGCAGCAGTACATTGACAAGGAACTACTGGAAATTCAAGCCAGATTCAAAAGAGGATGTGAAATGAGGGCTATCATGCTGACGTCACATGGATCTTGGCTGAAAGCAGGGAATATCAGGTGGATGTTTACCTGTGTTTTATTAATTATGCAAAGGCATTCCACTATGTGGATCATAACAGATTTTGAGTCATATTTTGAAGAATGAGATTTCCAGGACATTTAATCGTGCTCATGTGGATCCTGTGCATAGATTAAGAGACATTCATGTAAACTGAGCAAGGGAATACTGC
Organism: Orycteropus afer afer; assembly: GCF_000298275.1. Classification (NCBI taxonomy): domain Eukaryota; kingdom Metazoa; phylum Chordata; class Mammalia; order Tubulidentata; family Orycteropodidae; genus Orycteropus; species Orycteropus afer. The sequence continues at coordinate 746,460 of NW_006921720.1, forward strand.
ATGGTTTGAAATCAGGAAAAGTGTGTGTCTTGGTTGTGTCCTCTTACCATACTTACTCAAAATGAATGCTGCACATATAATCTGAGAAGCTAGACTATATGAAGAAGAATACAACATCAGACTTACAGGAAGACGCATTAACAATCTACAATATGCTGATAATAACTGTCTTTGCTGAAAGCAAAGATGACTTAAAGCACATATTGCTGAAGATCAAAGACTACAGCTTTCAGTATGGACTATACCTCAACAGAAAGAAAACAAAAATCCTCACAACTATACCAATAAGTAGCATGATGATAAACAGAACAAAGATTGAAGTTGTCAAGCATTTCATTATACTGAAATCCGCAATCACCACCCATGGAAGCAGGAGTCAGGAAAACAAATGATTTATTGCATTTGGCAAATCTACTGCTAAAGACCTTTTTAAAGTGTTAAAAACCAAAGATGTCACTTTGCGGACTAAGGTGCGCCTGACCCAATCCATGATATTTACAATCACCTCATTTGCGTGTGAAAGCTGGACAATGAATAAGGAAGAGCAAAGAAAAACCGATGCCTTTGAATTACAGTGTTGGCAAAAAACATTGAATATATATTCTGCCAGAATGAACAAATCTTTCTTGGAAGAAGTACAGCCAGACTCCCCCTTGGAAGTGAGGATGGTGAGACTTTGTCTCATGTACTTTGAACATGTTATCAAGTGTCCCTGGAGAAAAACATCATGATTGCTAAAGTAGAAAAAGATGGATTGACAAAGTGGCCGCAACAGATGGGCTCAAACAGCAATGATTGTGAGAAAGGTGCAAGGCTGGGAAGGGTTTTATTCTGTTGTACACAGGGTTGCATGAGTTGGCACTGACTTGGTATCACCGAACAACAAAAACAACATAGTCACAAAGTCACTGCTTCATCATATCCTGTGATCAAAACTTGGTCCTTCACTTGGCCACCCATTCCTTTTTATACATCCTATGTTATTAAGAAGTTAGTCCTTGTATTGAGATAAATATATACATGTTGTTGTTGTTAGGTGCTGTCAAGTTGTCTCTGACTCATAGCAACCCTATGCACAACAGAACAAAACACTGCCTGGTCTTATGCCAGCCTCACAATCCTTGCTATACCTGAGCCCATAGTTGCAGCTATTGTGTCAATCCATCTTGTTGAGGATCTTCCTCTTTTTCATTGACGCTCCACTTTACCAAGCATGATCTCCTTCTTTAGAGAATGGTGCCTTCTGACAACATGACCAAAGTAGGTAAGACAAAGTCTGGCCATTCTTGCTTCCAAGAAGCATATAGATATCATATAGATATGATTCATTTTTTCCTAATCCTTTCATAATAAATGACATAATTTATTTCATATGCTTATGCTTCAAGAAGTTTCCAATTATTCTAGTTTTATTACTTTTCTTCCTGAGGTTTTCATTTTTCTAAGCTAAATGTCCTCTGTTCTTGACTGTATTAAGAAACCATATGTATGTCACTTATTAAAAAAAAAAAAAAACGCACTGCCGTTGAACTGCTCTGACTCATAGCCACCCCTCCTTGGGTCTCTGAGGCAGTATCACTACAGAAGTAGATTGTCCAACCTTCCTTCCAAGGAGTGGCTGGTGGATTTGGACCACCAGCTTTCTGGTTAACAGCCAATTGCCTAGGCATTGTGCCACCAGAGCTCCCATGTCATTTATAGCATTTATAATTCTATATTGAAAATTGGTTATTTGAATTTGCCCTAATTTTCCTACTAGATTATATTCTCTAAAGTACCTTACCTACTGGGGTACTCAAAGTTTATTCCAAAATAAGTTTGGAACTAAACTATAATTTTTGAGAGAATGCATGCTCTTTTCTTTACCCATTTGCCATCATGAGTAGTTATCTTGCCACCTTCTTAAAAAGACCACAACTAAGTGCAAAGTAATCCAAAAGGATGAATACCATACTTCAAAAAATGCAAGCAATTTAAATTGAGATTTGGTACGGCTATGTTATAATGTTGACCTGTCAACTTTTAGTCATCAAAAAAACAGTATATCCAGTTCAAAATATCTTCTTTATGCCAATTTTATTCCAACTGGGAGGATACATTTGACATAATCTTCTTGCAAGAAGTGATAATATAGGGAATACATAGCTTTGAAGAGATATTAAAATTAATTGGAAAATATTAGGTAAAGCAGTATGAACAAATAAAATCAATCTATAATACAAAGGAAAACATTTTTTCTTTCAGAAAAACAAGATTTTAATCACTCCCCCAACTTGACTCTTGATGAAAAAGTTCACTGTAATAGACCTAGTGTCTCCTGAAAAGTTAAGGTGGAAGAGAGAATAAAATCCTAAACTGAAATAGAGAAGAATTTAGTTTGCAAGAGATGCCATCCTTATCCCTCATCCTTGACCACTTCTCCACCAGCTGAGTAGAAGCCAGACCCATGATAATGAATAAAACACTGTTGGCTCCTTGCTAGATTGTTATTATATGAGGGTTCCCACATGGCTCAGAAAGTACACAATTAATTGGAGGAACAGGTTTAATGGGTAGTATCAGTATGAACCATTCTAGAGAGTTGTTTTCCAGGTACTCCAAAATTCTCCTGCTTTCTTTGGACTGTTTTAATACAATTTTAAAATGAACAGACACTTGGTTTGAGTTTCCACATAACTTAGAACTACAAATTTAATTAATATGAATTAATAATAATTCATATTATTTCTGAAGATTCTTTGAGGGAGGGGCTGCCTGCATTTCTATCTATCTACTCTTCCATGGATTTTACCTATATTAACAATAATTTTGCTTCCAGGAATGTTCTCTTTATTCTGTGTCTTGTGAAACTCCAACATGAAACCAGTCTCTCTTTTCTTTAATGTACTCTTTTAAATATTTATGATACAAGGTAAGTAGGTTTTCAAAAAAAGTTGGCTATAGTGGAAAGGAATTATATTTCACTCCATCTTAGTGTATAACCTTAAAGTTAAATATCACTGTTAATAAAATTGTTACTGATATTTTTTCTACAAGGAATTACTCGCAGTTTTTCATCCTTCCACTATTTTAGTGAACGTATCACTTTTTATTGCTCTCCCAAGATCTCTAAGCCTCATCCCCTTTCTTTCTTGTTCCCAGAAAGCCTCACATTTCCTCCCTGGCAGCCTAAGTAAGCCTCAAATTATTACTCTTTATTATGCAACATAGTCTCTGCCTTTGTAGCCTTTCCATTTCTGGATTAAGCCCTACGGCCTTTCTACATCCAAACTGGTCCATGAAGATATATGCTCATAAACCAAAGGAAGTCTTCTGAATTATCTCTACTCAACTTTTATTTTTACTGTGCTGTTTATTTATACATCAAGTATTTATTTTGGGAACTGGATTTTTCTTAAAAGAAATTTGAAATTCATGGCTAGATATGACTCTCATAAGGGGAATGATTCATTTGTTTTTAAAAGTGCTGTTTGCCAGCAAAATAGCTAGGTGGCACTCTAATGTAGGCGATCTGGAAGAGAACGATTGGCCGAAAAGAGTGAAAAGGAGACTGGCAGTAGTTTGCCTGAAAGCGATACCTGAATCTATAGGTTGTTGTTATTGTTATGTGAACCTGTAGGAGTGTGTGGAATTTCTGAAGGAGAGAATATTGAGTTAGAATATGTGGGCAAGTCCACATTTAGTGAATGAAAAGTTACTGAATCAGTGAAGGAGGGAGAAAAGCAGTCAAGAAGAGGAAGGAAAATAAAAATTCTATCAGCTTTGAGAGTCAAAAGAGGTGGATATTTGAAGAAAGGTTCGTGGGATGAGGTAGGGTGTGAAGGTGTCAAATGCTGAAGAAAATCAAGATGAATGTGACAGTTTCTAAGAGGCAACTCACTTTCAAGAGAGCAGTTTCATTCAAGGAAGAGGTTTGATGTCAGATTGCCTGATATTATTGATTGAGTGGGAAATGAGGAAAGATTTCATAGGTTTCTCTGAAAAAGAAAATTGCTTAGAGAATGAAGTGGAAAGTAGTATGTTTTGTACTCACCTCTTAGTAGTGATAAGTCTTCCAAGAAAAGACTCCTAGTGAAAGTATAGGGGGCTGAGGCGGAAGCAGAGTCCTGCTTGAGGTAACTCAGAACCTCCATGAGAGTCAGGAAGTAAACCAAGGAAGAGAAAGCTTGGCTCCGGAGAAAAACGGATTCATAGGTCTCAGCTGAAGTACCAGTCCTGGTGTTGAAATGGAACAGAGAGTACCAAGTAAGCTGAATGAAAAAAGGCCAGTTTCTAGGTACATACTGGCAAAATTTCAGAACTCTAAATTTAAAAGGAAATATTCTAGAAAAGAAAAAACATCCAGAAAGAAAAGCAGATTCTCAAAGCCAGTACTGAACACTAGGATTATTTATAAAGTTATCTTCAAAGTTCTTTGAGAAAAAACCTGTAGACCCTAAATTTCTAGGTCTGGCCAAACTGACATTCAAATGTGAGGGCAAAATTAATCAATTTTAAACATTCTCTATTCAAGCATATACTTCAGCAAAATGAAGACTAAATCCAAGAAAGAAGATATTGAAGAAACCAGTACAATTAATAGTTAAGTTGAAATCATTGAAGCACAATGTGCAAATACAGCAATCTGGAATATATATATATATATATGTGTCACAGTGGGTGAGAAAAGTGATAACATGTTCAAATTCTTCTATTGGGTATACCTCTCTATTAAAATGAGAATCAGATTTTTTTAATTTTTTTTTAATCCAACTATAGATCTGAGAATGAGCTTTGGTGATATAGTGGGTAAGACATTGTCCGCTATCCAGTCAGCAATTTAAAACCCACCAGCTGCTCCTTGGGAGGAAAATGAGGCAATCAACTTCTATAAAGATTTACAGCCTTAGAAACCCATTGCTATGAATCAGAATTGAGTCAATAGTGGTATTTTTTTTGAAGCATATGTAAGGTATAGATACATGCTTAAAACAAAAGGATTTTGAGGGTCTGAAAATAAAATGTAGAAAAAAGATGTAGCAGGCAACATGAAGAAGCCAATAGCATTGCTATCAGACAAAATTGAAGCCTACATAAAGAACAGTGATCAAGACAAAGTGTGATATTGTATATTGATACAAATAACATAAACGAAGAAGATCTAACATCATAAATTGTTGTCATCTGGATACAATTCAAGTGTGATAAAGATGTGTCACAATTATGCAAATACCAGTGCTTAAAAAATAAAATCAGACATTTCATGCATTATCCAGAATTTAAGTATTGAAATTACTTTTAGTCAAGCAATCATTTGCTTAATATTTTAACCTATAAATGAGCTGTAGAATATACTAGTTATTTTTATGGGATATCTCATTACATTATTTATGTCAGTAAATATGGATGCAATAATGCTGTTTTAAGTTAAATTTTCTATAGTAAACTTGTAGTAAGTGCAAATGAGTTTTTACAATCATAAATGCTATATGGATACAAATATTAATGAAAATTGTATAATCTGTTTTATTAAATTTCTGAATAATATATATTACTATATTATATATAAAGGTTACATTTATCAAAAAATGTCAAACTATATAGTGTAATTTCCTTTAAAATAAAGAAATGCTATTTCCTTGTGAAATAGTTTTTCCCTGAAACTTTGAGAAACTGGATTTTGCTCTTGTTGTAAACAAGTCGGACATAGGACGCAGTGGTCCAAAGGTGGACTCAGTATTGGTTTAGTTGGAACTGGTCTATGTTTTTGTGTGTGGTTTTTTATCTAGCATCTCCCTCCCCATTCACCTGGTTACCCACTTAGGAGCCATTAATTGCCTTACATGGACTATTGCAGTAGTGAGTTAATAATGTTTTCTGCTTCTGATTTTGTTTCCCTCCAGTCTACTCTCCATACTTCAATTAGAGTAATACATCTAAAATTAGGTTAATGTATTTGAATTTAACCATGACTCCGCATTGCCTGCTCAAAGCCCTTCAAAAGTTTCATATTTAGTCAGGTACAGATACATTGCAGAGTTCTTTGGGAGCCATAGGAGGCTTTCTATGACCTGATCACCCCTCTCCTCAATCTCTTGAGAATCATCTTTGCAAGCTCCTCTTCACACTTTGCATTCCAGTAATAATTAGTGATTTGTGGTTCACTAAACCTTCTTATGGGAGCTCTGGTAGCATAGTGCCTAAGGCACTTGACTGCTAACCAGAAGGCTGGCAGTTCAAACCCACCAGCCACTTCTCTGTAGGAAGATGGGGCAATCTACTTCTGTAGTGATACTGCCTCGGAAACCCAAGGAGGAGTCACTATGAGTTGGGTCCGACTCGAGGGCACATAACAACAATAACAACAACAAACCTTCTTACAATTTCAAAACTCCATGTTTTCTAGCCATACATTTTTTGATCAATCACTGTTGAGGCGTATCATTTTCCCTTCAGAAAAACTTGGCTTTCTAACACTAGGTGACTTGTTCATTATTGTGCTTCCAGGGAAGCCGGAAAGACAAGTTTCTTGTCACTCTCTAAGCAGTGGTCACCTCCTTTTGGAAGCCCCTGCAAAATCTTTTATGCACACAGAGTCATGAATGTCAAAAAGTATGACACAAAAGCAGCCAATCCTGTTTTATTTAGGAAACTATAGAAATACTTCATCTAGGGACTATTCAGTTTACTTTCTTGTACTTTTTTGTTGTTGTTATTAAGTGCCGTGGAGTCATAGCGACCCCTCCTTGGGTTTCCGAGGCAGTATCACTACGGAAGTAGATTGCCCAACCTTCCTTCCGAGGAGTGACTGGTGGGTTTGAGCTGCCAGCCTTCTGGTTAGCAGTCAAGTGCCTTAGGCACTATGCTACCAGAGCTCTTCTTGTTTGTCAGATGACTTTAGCAATACGGTTATTCAAATCTTACAATGAATGTGAGGGTTTCAGTCTACTGTAGAAGGTGCTAGAGCTTCAGCAAAGCATTGTAGGTACTAAATTAAATTCTGATGGAAGTTATCCAGTTATCAAGTGCAGCTAAAATAGAAATACCACAAATGGAGATTTTCAACAAACAGAAATTTATTTTCTCACAGTTTGAGAGACCAGATGTCTGAATTCAGAGTGCCAGCCCTAGGGGAAGTCTTCTCTGTCTATTGGCTCTGCAGGAAAGTCTTTTGTCTCTTCCTTCAACTTCGGATTCCCGGTGTCTTGGAGATCTCCATGTGTCTCAGCGTCTGTATTACCCCATCTCTCTTCTTAGTTTGCTTGTTTAATTTTTTTTTATATATTGCAAAAGAAAGTGACTCAAAATATACCCTACACTAATCTTGCCTCATTAACATAACAAAACCAACCCATTCTCAAACTGGATTAGGATCACAGGCAAAGTGGTTAGGATTTATAGCACATGTTTTGAGGGACACAATTCAATCCATAACACAAGTCCAGAAGTTTGCTGTTGGAAATAAAATTGCATTTACTATTTATATCCTTTCACATTTATTCCCCTCACCACGAATAAATAAAAATATTTTCCAAGCAAACCATTACAGACAGTTTATATAAATTCAGTACTTGTCTCAAAAAAGATGAGATTATAAAGTGTAATTGAACAATATACTTAAAATATTACAAATAATCCCTATATGATTATGTGCATTGATGATTTCTCACATGGAACAGTTGTTGTGGTTGTTGTTGTTATGTGCCATCGAGTCGGACCCGACTCATAGCGACCCCTCCTTGGGTTTCCGAGGCAGTATCACTACGGAAGTAGATTGTCCCATCTTCCTTCCGAGGAGTGGCTGGTGGGTTTGAACCGCCAGCCTTCTGGTTAGCAGTCAAGTGCCTTAGGCACTATGCTACCAGAGCTCCCCATGGAACAGTACATCTGATTTACTAACATTTCCTAGAAGGATTTATATCCCAAATTTCCTGAAATCGCCCTAAGTATTTTATCATAATAATTTTTAAATATATGTGTGAGGAATATCAATCATTTATAATTATTTCAAATTTTTTAGAATAAAGATCAAAGATAGGCATGATTGTTTAAATGTATATAAACTAAATATATTTGATAATCATATCTATAAAATATTTTACAAATATAATTTAACAACTTGATTGAAAACTTTTAAATGTGTTTAACTTTTCTACAAGCATATTAGCAGTATGCTCTTTGACTATTACATGTTTTATCCACTTGTGGAAGTGACATACAATTACCCATCTACTTAACAGGGTCATAGCCAACCACCTAATAAATTATGTCTTTGGGATCATCTTGAAAAGCAAGATTCTATTTAGTTGTTATTATAAGAAATGGTAACTTGTATATAAATCCCTATATATGAGTCCCTGTATACAATTATATAACTATGGAAATGAAACCAAGAAATAATTTGAAGAATGTCAGTTAACCACTTATACTTTAATGATAGATTTTCTGGATTCCAAATACTTCTTTATTTATTTTATTCAAATATTTAACATTAATTTTAATTTCCTTAACATTTTATTCAAATATTTCCTGATATTTCTTAATTTATTATATAAATATTACTTTTGAATTCTTTGGAAGTTATCTTCTACCTATCTATTTCCCTCCTATTTGATGATTTAGGCAAATAAACTTATTTTAAGACTCACGAGACATACTTCCTTTCCATTAGAAGTTTATAATCTAGTAAAAGGGATAAAGCACTTAATCTAATAAATAAAATGAAAGTCTGTTACTGATGCAAAGTAGAACTTTGTAACTAATGTCCTTCAAATTCCAACTATTGATTTCTCGTTCCAGTCCATGGTACTTTCAGCATTCTTTGCCAACACCACAACTCAAAAGCATAGACTCTTCTTCAGTCTTCCTTGTTCTTTGTCCAGCTCTCATATGCATATGAGGCAATTGAAATTACCATGGCTTGTGTCAAGCACACCTCAGTCTTCGAGGAAACATCTTTGCTCCTCAGCACTTGAAAGAGGTCCTTTAAAGCAGATTTGCTCAGTGCTAAACGAAGTCAGATATCTTGACTCCTGCTTCCATTGGTGTTGATTGCAGAACTAAGTAATATGAAGTCTTTGACATCTCAAATCTTTTCTCCATTTAAAATGATGCTGCTTATTGGTCCCATTGTGAGGATTTTTGTTTTCTTTATATTGAGGAGTAATCCATACTGCAGACTGTAGTCTTCAATCTTCATCAGTAAGCATTTCAAGTCATCCTCACTTTCAGCAAGCAAAGCTATGTTGTATACATAACATAGATTGTTAATGAGTCTTCCTCCAATCCTGATGCCATGTTCTTCTTCATATAGTCCAGCTTCTCAGATTATATGTTCAGCATACAGGTTGAATAAGTATGGGGAAAGGATACAACCCTGATACACTCCCTTCTTGATTTTAAACCATGCAATGTCCCCTTGTTATGTTCAAACAACAGTTTCCTGGTCTATGTGCAAGTTCCTCATTAGAACAATTAAGTGTTCTGGAATTCCCATTCTTTTCAGTGTTACCCATAATTTGTTATGACTCACACAATCGAATGCTTTTGCATAGTTAATAAAACACAAGTAAACATCTTTCTGATATTCTTTGCTTTGAGACAAGATATCTGACACCAACAATGATATCCCTCATTCCACATCCTCTTCTGAATTCAGCTTGCATTTCTGGAAGTTCTTGTCAATAGACTGCTGTAACTTTTTGAATAATCTTCAGTAAGATTCTACTTGCATGTGATATTAATGATATTGTTCTATAATTTCCACATTCTGTGGAATCACCTTTCTTTGCAGTGGGTACAAGTATGGATCTTTTCCAGTCAGTTGGCCAGGTAGTTGTTTCCAAATCTCCCGCCATAGCCGAGTGAGTGCCTCAAGTGGAGCATCCATTTGTTGAAACATCTCAATGGTTATTCCATCAATTCTGGAGCCTTGTTCTTTGCCAATTCCTTCAGTGCATCTTTGACTTCGTCCTTCAATACCATTGGTTCTCAATCATATGCCACCTCCTGAAATGGATGAACATCAACCAATTCTTTTTGGTACAGTGACTCTGTGTATTCCTTCCATCTTCTTTTGATGCTTCCTGCATCTTTCAATATATTGTCCATAGAATCTTTCAATATTGCAACTTGAGGCTTAAATTTCCTCTTCAGTTCTTTCAGCTTGAGAAATGCCAAGTGTGTTCTTCCCTTTTCGCGTTCCAACTCCATGTCTTTGCACATTTCATTATAATAATTGACTTTGTCTTCTCGAGCTGCTCTTTGAAATCTGTTCAGCTCTTTTATCTTGTCATTTCTTCCATTTGCTTTAGTTACTCTCCATTTAAAAGCAAATTTCAGAGTCTGTTCTCACATCCATTTTGGTCTTTTCTTCCTTTCTTGTCTTTTTAATGACCTTTTGCTTTCTTCATTGATGATGTTCTTGATGTCATCCCACAGTTCCTCTGGTGTTTGGTCATTGGTTTCAGTGCATCAAATCTATTCTTTAAATGATCTATAAATTCAGTCATATTTGGGCTTTTGTGGACTTTTTTTTAATTGTCTTCAACTTCAGCTTGAACTTTCAAATGAACAGTTGATGGTCTGTTCCACAATCAGCTCCTGGCTTTGTTTTGGCTGAAGATATTGAGGTACTCCATCACCTCTCACCACAGATGTAGTCAGTCTGATTCCTGTGTACTCCATCTGGTGAAGTCCACATGTACAACCACTGTTTGTGTTGTTGAAAAAAGGTATTTGCAATGAATAAGTCATTGATCTTGCGAAATTCTATCATGTGATTTCCAGCATTATTTCTTTTTCCAAGGCCAAATTTTCCAACTACCAGTGATTCTTCTTTGTTTCCAAATTTTGCATTCCAGTCACCAGTGATAATCAGCACATCTTGATTGCATGTCTGATAAATTTCAGATTGCAGAAGTTGGAAAAAATCTTCAATTCCCTCATTTTTGGCTTTGGTGGTTGGTGCATAAATTTGAATGATATTAGTATTATTATATGGCTTTCCATGTAGGCTTATGGATCTTGTTCTATCACTGATAGCATTATACTTCAGGATACATCTCAAAACATTCTTTGTGATGATGAATGCCAGATCATTCCTCTTCAATTTATTTTCAGCATAGTAGATCATATGGTTGTCTGATTCAAAATGGACCAAACCAGTCCATTTCAGCTCACTAATGCCTAGGATATCAATATTTATACATTCCATTTCATTTTTGACAACTTCCAATTTTCCTCCATTCATCCTTCATACATTCCATGTTCTGATTATCAATGGATGTTTGCAGCTGTTTTTCCTCAATTTGAGTTGTGCCACTTAAGCAAATGGAGGCCCCAAAAGCTCTACTTTATCCATATTATTAAGGTAGGCTCTACTCTGATGAGGCAGCTCTTTACCAGTCATATTTTGAGTGCCTTCTGATCTGAGGGCTCATCTTTTGGCACAATATTGGACAGTGTTTCAGGGCTATTCATAAAATTTTCCAGTGATATATCAGACAGTGTTTCACTGCTATTCATAAGGTTTTCACTGGCCAATTCCTTGAGAAGTGGATGGCCTCTCCTTCTTCCAAGTCTGTCTCAGTGTGGAAGCTCCAACAAAACTGGTCCATGATGGGCATCCCTGCTGGCACAGCCTCCAGACTCACAGCAATACACAAGCCACCACAGTACAACAAACGACAGACAAGTTCATTTCCCTTAGCTGTTCCAACCACTCTGCTTACTTCCTGGGCTTCCCCCACACACACACCTGATCCTGCCGGCCCTCTCTGCCACTGCTCCCTGCCATAGTTTCTGGCAAAAAGAAAGCAATGTCCAATGTCTGATGATGTTGGGAAGAATTATACATGGCACCAGTGTGCTTCCACATCCCCTCTTTTCCAGAACCCCCATAAAAATGTAGCTATCTGTCCAGTGGTGATTCTCTCTTTGCCCACCATTGAGTGTGAGCATACACTCATGAAGGTGTGTGAGCCAGCCCTTCAAGCATTTATCTCCCCTCCTTTTAGATAACAAATGTTTCAATTGTCCATTCCTATTCTCTATCAAATCATGACTTTGAGGATGGTATGTAACATGGTATGTCCACTTAATATGATGTTTCATGGCCTATTGGTGCACCCTGTGATCTATAAAGTGTGTTCTTTGGTCTGTAGAAATATAACTTGGTGGCCCAAATTGTCACAGTAACTTTTGTTCCAATCCTTTAATGATCTTTTTCGGCATTTGCATCTGTCACGGGATAAGCAAAGCCCAGTCCAGAGTAAGTATCTACCACAGTGAAGACCCAATTTTAGCCACCTGGAGCCACTGGCATCATTGGTCCTATATAATCGACTTGCCAGCTACGTGCAGATCCTTCCTCTTGGAGAATCTGCCCCATAACCATCTGTAACCTCTGTCTATCTAGCTGACAAAGCAGTCCTTATTGGCATTTGTGCCTCAGAGGGTACAGAGGTATGTGTCTCTAGACTCAGCCCATCTCTGCATTGCTGTAGCAACCCCATGTCCACTCTTTTCATGGACTCTATCGGCCAACTCAGGGGTCTCTATGAACATGTCCACTTGCTGATTCCAATTGCTTTCTGACCCAATTTTCTGTTGCCCATTTGCCTGACCATATAAAACCTAAACCAAACTCACAGCTGTCAAGTTGGATCCAACTCATAGCAACCCCTCCATGGGTTTCCAAGGCAGTATCACTATGGAAATAGATTGCCCAATCTTCCTTCCAAGTAGTGGCTGGTTGGTTTGAATCAAAAGCCTTCTGGTTAGCAGTCAAATGCCTTAGGCACTATGCCACAGAGCTCCTCCCTAGCCATATAGCCAGACCATTAACCACTGCCCATAAGTCAGTAAAAATCCAAACATATGGGCTCTCACCATTGCCCACTTCTTCCATGACAGCTAGGAATACAACATGAAGTTCAGCCCATTGAGCTGACTTGTTCTTACCTTCTTCAAACAGGGTCTTCACATCTGCTGGTCTTAATGTAGCAGCTTTCCACATAAAATGTTGTCCATGTACCCTGTAACCATCATCTGTGAACCAAGTAGCCTTCTACTAGTCAGCAGAAAGTTGTTCATATGGTGCTATCCATGTGGCAACAGGGTCTAGCAGCTTCTCGTATGGTTCCTGGGTAGCGCCTTTGGGAAAAGAGGCTACCTGTTCATGGATACAGAGCATTCCTCCAGTAGCTAGTTCTTGTATGAACCATTTCCATCTCATTATGGAATTATTTTGGGAATTGCCTGTCTTATTAGAATGCTTCTAATAATTGATATTTCAGGTCTCATGATGATTTTATGTCCTTCTGTCATTGAGACAGTCTCAATCAACGTCCAATAGCAGGCAAGAGTAATTTCCTTTCAGAAGGCATGTATTGTGTTGCAAATGCAACTGCAATGCAACCACTGTCATGGAGTTGGATCCTACTCATAGCAACCCCTTCTTGGGTTTCTGAGGTGGTATTACTATGGAAGTAGATTGCCCAACCTTCCTTTCAAGGAGTGGCTAGTGCTTTGAACCTCCAGCCTTCTTATTAGCAGTCAGATGCCTTAGGCACTATGTCATCAGAACTACAGTATCGTGCTACAGCATCTGGAAAATTTCTGGTCCAAATTCCCAGTAGTCACCCTTCTCAGGTTTTTGCCATAAGCTCCAGTCTGTATAAGCATGTGTAATAGACACCTTCAAAATAATGTCTGAATGTGGATCATAAGGGCTTAAAGACAAGGGGAGTGAGACTTCTTTCTGTAATTCATACATAGCCTGCTGTTTCTAAAGCCTCCATTCAAACACAGTTTTCTTCTGAGTGGTTTTGCGCATGGATACTGGCGACATTCCCAGATATGGGATATGTGTTCTCCAAAATCCAAATAGAGCAATTAGACAGTGGGCTTCTTGTTTACTCTTGACAGCAACTTATTCTTGGTTGCCCGTGATATGTCTTGGGTGGATCCTGCTTAAGTTATTTCTAAGAATTTCCCCATTTGGGCAGGGCCCTGGATTTTTGCTGTATATATTAACCAGCCTCTGTTGGTCACGTGAGCCACCACTATTTTCAGATCTATCCTAGCCTGTTCTCTGTGTTTGATATTAACATAATATCATCAATATAGTGTATCACCATATTTGAAATCTGCACCAAGTTCAAGTCTCTTCTAACTAAACCATGACAGTACGTTGGTGAATTTAAATAACCCTGTGGCAAAACAGTATATTGAGAGTGTGGTAGTTAAGTTTGTGTGTCAACTTGGCTGGGCCTTGTTGAGTGGCTGGGCAGGTGGATGTAGTTATTCCCCATGGTGAAATTGGTAATTAACTCCATGTTGGAGCATCTGAGTAACTGCTTTAGGGATGTGGTCTGCTTCCCATATATAAGAAACAGCTTTGGAAATGGTCTCTAGCCTTTTGGCATGCTTGAACCCTGCATGTAGCCAAGTTGTTGTTCAACAGCCTGCCATGCCATGCCTATTTTGGGACTTCATCTGGACTTGAATTAGTAGCCTGCCATGTTGTTTGGTAACATTGGGACTGTGCCTTTTTACTTGTCAGTCTTAGCAGCTAGCAGCTGTCTGAGTGAAGAAATGCCTCCAGCTTCAGTGGGCCAGGAGCAGGAGGCAGAACTGAAGCCCAAGGTTGAGGGGCTTTCTCCCAGGCCCTCGAGCCTGGCATTTTGAACTTGGACTTAAAGCCTCCAAACTGTAAAAGAATAAATTCCTGTTTGTTAAAGCCATCATACTTGTGATATTTTCTGTTACAGAGCACAGAGGTTACCAAAACAGAGAGTCTTCTCATGTGAAAGCAAATGCGGTAGATTCTTTTCTGAGATTGGGATGGAGAAAAAGGCATTTGCAAGATCAATCACTGAGTGCTACTGTCTTTTAGACTATATTTTCTGCACTATTGATACCATGTCTGGAACAGCTGAAGCCACTGGTGGCACTATTTTATTTAGACCTTGATAGTCTACTGTCAGCCTCCATGAGCCATCTGTGTTTTTCATGGGCTATATAAGGCTGTTATACACAGAATTTGTTGCCATCAGTACTGCAGCCTTCAGCATGTCTTTAATCAAAGCATTCATTTGCTTTTGTCTACCAGGTATCATACACTGTTTGAAGTTAACAACCTGAATGGGTGTGGGCAATTCTAATTGTTCCCATTTAGCATACCCAATCAATATACTCTTCTAAGGACAAACTTATACACCTACAGTTTTGCAATATCAGGTAGAGGAAGTATTCTCCAATTAAATATAATATCCATACCAATATTATATTCAGGTAAGTAAGATGCAACTATTTCATACAGCATCTATTTAAATCTTCCATGTTTCACCCAAACTTTCACATTAGTCCCATCAATACAGTTGCATCCCCATATCTCCCAAGTCTGACCTTGGGCCCCTTCAGAATTCCATTGACAGGTTTTAGGATGACAGTACATTGGGTTCCTATGTCCAGGATCCCCAAAAAGATCTCTTCCCCCCCAAGCCAATTTACTCACACATGTACATATGGCCTTGGGTCCTCTATTGGGATCTGAGCTAGAAGACCCTGATTCCCTTATCAGTCCCTGTCTTCATCAACTAGCTGAGCCTCTGCTTCAACTGCTGCTAGGTAGAACTTCCCATCATTAAATTCATCACAATTCGAGTGAATGGAATGGACTTGTTTAGGTCTCTTTAACATCAGGGGACCAGAAGGAGTTTCCATTGGTACACCCAACCAATATATCTCCCAATTATATTGTGCAGGGGGAAGAAAACTGAATTTATACAAAATTGTTATGCCAACTCTCTTTCCAGTAAATGTAAAAATAAATGAACAAATTCAGTAACTTTTACTCATGTCTAAATATGAACTTAAAATGCATTAAATCTAATAATCTTATTTCAGAAAATATCTGGTTGCTTCCTAATAGAATTTACTTTTCTACCCCATCATAATCCAGCCAAATGATGGAATCTTTCTTCTGCTAATATGTCATGCATTACATATTCTTTCTTTAATAGGTTATGAAAATGAGATGTTATTTCAAATTTTAAAAATATATGTTCTCTCTCATATTAGTAAGTTACTGCAATTAAGGGTATTCTATTATTTCTGGAGTCCCAGGGTGGCACAAAAGGTTAAGTGCCTAGCTACTAACCAAATGGTTGGCAGTTCAAAACCCACTCAAAGGCATCTTAAAAGAAAGATCTAGTGATCTACTTCCAAAAAGTCACATTCATGAAAACCCTAGGGAGCACAGTTCTATCCTTCAAAATATGGGGTTGCAATGAGTTGGAATTTACCTGAGAGCACCAAGTTTTAGTATTAAGGTAGTTAATATAAAAAAGTGGATCTCAAGTGTAGTGTAATTACATTTTTATTAAAATAAGTCATTTTATATATTTCAAAGGATCTAAAAACCAAAAAAAAACAAACTAACTGCTGTCGAGTCAATTCAATTCATAGTGACCCCTCCTTGGGTTTCCAAGGTGGTATCTCTATGGAAGTAGATTGCCCAATCTTCCTTCTGAAGAGTGGCTGGTGGGTTTGAACCACAAATCTTCTGGTTAGCAGTCAAATAATTAATGGTTTTCCTTGAACTGTGAGCTGTAAAATATCAGACAGCATTTCTTACTCATCTTTGTAACTTATGTCACCCAAACTTATATTAAGTACTTAATAAATGTTTATTGAAAAAATAAGACTTTGTTTTTGGGTAGTGAGGTCTTATTTAAATTATAAATAAGGTTTTATTTCAATAATATATTTACAGACAACAAACCTCACTGATAGCAAAAATATTGACCATTGTAATCATACATAATTAAACTTCAAGTGAGTCAATACAAATTTTGTTTTCTTTATCAAGCTGTTCAGGGAGCATATTAAAGGCCTGGCTCTAGACATCTAGAAACTTTCATTTTGGAGGAATATTTTTTAACATGAAATGTATTTCTTCAATAAATAAGTATCAAACCCCAGGGACATGCAAAGCAGGTGGTGAGTTTAAGACTCCTAAGATACTTCTTTTCCCTTAAAAATTTTTAATCTAATCAAAGAAATAAGAAACTTAATCTAATAATTAAAATGAAACCCTATTACTGATAGAAAATAAAGTAGAAGTTAAGGGAGGCAGAGGCCACATCTGATTGGTTGATGAAATAGTTCATTAGGGTGGGACCATTATAATTACGGTTGAAAGGGGGTTTTAGTTGCAGGCATGGCTGTAAGAGCAGATGTTTCAGGTGAAGGTAAAGATGAGAAAGGGTACAGAGGCTTGACCATTTCCATGACAAATAGTTCAGTATAACTACAGAGAGTGTTTTTTTGAGAGACAGTGATGCCCTGGACCAGGGTAGCATCCATGGAAATGCAATGGAAAGTTAGCTAAGAGTATTATTACATCATAATTATATTGCAAGATCTTTAATTAACTGTTAACTGTTATCTACTAATCTGGTGGTCTGCTTGTCTATACACTGACAAACATGATAAAATAATAAATGAACATGTATATGCATCTTAACTTTTGATGATTTCAATTCCATCTCATTTTAACCCTTGATTTCCACACAAAAACTTCATTAACTGACAATTTACTATCAAAAGTCAGGTTTCAAGTCTGTTTTTCAGTAATCTACTTATATATTCCTGGATGAGGGAAGACATAAAACCATCTGTATTTAAGGCAGTAGCTTTTCAGGAAAACTCTGTATTTGACTGCATGAGCTTTTTAGCAAGAAGTGCAATCAAAGAGTGCCTAAGAAAATGTGCCTAAACATGGAAATCATCTGTAATCATTTGGGTTTTATACATGGATGTATTAGTTACCCACCACTTCATTTATGCCACCAATATAATATATAGGAAATAACCTTGTATTTCATTAGCCATCTACCATATGTACATATATAAAATTATGCTGTACATGATCCATAACTTTGTTTCCATTTGCTTTCACCAAAGCAGATCATCTTTTTATTTGGCTATACTGTTTTTCTCGTGTAACTAATGTAATATATTATCTCTGCCAATCTCAAAATCGTTTGAATTTGACTCAACCACCCATTAAGAAGTTACATTATTTAGAGGGTATAACATCCTTAAAGTTTTACCTCAACTCACATTTACCACATAAGAAAACAATAGCAAAAGTAATAATAGTTGTTTTTTTTTCCTTCTAAGTTTTGATAATACAATTGGCCTATATTTTAATTAGAGATAAAGAAAATAATCATCTTGAAGGAGAACATAAATATTTTGAAAATATCTCATTGTTACATATAGATAGAGCCACAGCACTTGTTATTAAATCTTAGCATTTTTGACAACTCTGAAAAAAATAGATTTTTATTTTCAGACACTTAGCAAATACATAAAGAAACTCGATTTTATAATAGCTGATGTGTTTTGCTTATAAATTTAAATTGTGCTGCTCTTCATTAGGTGTGAAATATTAAAAAAAAATACCACCATAGTGTTATTTTTCCACCTGAGAAAAAGAAAAATGAATTATTATTATGTCTCCTATCTTCCAGGGAATTAGTTATATCCGGGTATTATATGAATGGCCATTATTTTAAAATAATTTTTCTGATAATTATTTTGAAAATAATCAACAACTTAATTTAAAAGATTTACTCTTATATGAATTATATAACCAAGTCTATAAATTATCAAAGTATTTTGTATCTTAAATACCGTGGACCATGATAAAATACCAGCATTAATGCTCATATAACATTGATTATTGATGATAAATAGAACAATGCAGTGGAGAATATTGAAATTTAATTTGAATCAAATAAATTTTTAAGGCATATAAATCACATTCCAACTAAAATTTAAATGGTTTCTCAAATTCTTATGTCTGTTTTTTAAAATAAAAACTTTATTTGCTTTTAAGATTAAGAAAACACTAAAATACAAAATGGCATTCTAAAATTATTTTAGCAGTGTCCATAGACATACTCAGATACCAAATTTCTAGGATCATTTGTTGTTGTTATGTGCAGTGGAGTTGGACCCAACTCATAGCGACCCCTCGTTGGGTTTCTGAGGCTGTATCACTGCGGAGGTAGATTGCCCAACCTTCCTTTCAAGGAGTGGGTTTGAACCGCCAGGCTTCTGGTAAACAATCAAGTGCCTTAGGCACTACGCTACCAGAGCTCCTTCCTATATAAATTATCTTTTTTTGTTAGAAGACAGATTGCAGATTATCATGTTGCTATTGAGATACTATTCTTCTAGGAGAACAGGTTATGTTGTTATATACTAAGAAGTTGTAAGCATGGACTAATTTTGAAGAGGGCATCCATTGTCAAAAATACCTTGCTGCGAGCTTCAGAGCCCCACAAATGATTTAGGTAAACATGTGCTCTGATGTTTAATGACCTATAGACATACACACAAACAACACATATATACCACAATTTAAATTATAAATTCAAGAGGACAAGGCGAAGCATACTATTAATAAAAAGTTACTACTAAATTTATTTTGTTTTTTGGATCCAGAAAAAATTATTTATATATAACATTTTAAAATAATGGATAGTGTATAAGAGTCTAGATGTAAATTTTGTAAACAATTGATTTCTAAAGTCATTAAATTACATGTAATTAAATGCTTAATATATTTTAGGTAATATATATTGTACATATATAAAGGAATGAAGGACTATTTACAGTTATGGAAATTAGTGAAACATTTTACAAGCTATTTTATGAAAATTTCCATTTCACACCTTGAATTTTATCTAAGTTTACATAAACAAACAATCATTTTGATTTCTTAAATTTCTCAGAAGATGTTTACTTGGGTATAACATCTGAAAGGTATTTCTTTCAAGTCAGTCTTTCAAATCACATACTTTATTTTTTTTTATGTGGGAATTTGCCAGGAAGAACAAAAACTAGTGCAAGGTGATATTGTTGGGTGGGATTAGTGCTTACAAAAACACATTACTTACTTGTAAAAAGTAAGACATTATTTAGAAGAACATTATTTAAAAATTGATTTAAAAAAGGTTAAGTAGTAAACCGGTGAAATTATCCATTCCCACATTAGAGATATAATAGCTCTGGTGCTGTGTGTGCACTATCACTGGGATATGTTTTACCTAAGCATTTCCATCATGCATAAAAGACATGGTCTTAAGGGCCCAATCATTTTCTTGATGTAGTACAGAGCACCACCATAGCTTGCCCCTCAGAAATTCCTTTTTACTATCTCCACTCCTATGAGGCAGACCAACAACTATTTCATACATTAGACTTTGGGTTTTTTTAAATTGTTTGAGAGTTTTCATTACACCTTTGCAGAATTCTAGACATATGAATTTTTCAAAATATATTTACTAGAACACCTTCTTTTGTCTATTTTACCATTTTTTCCCTCACCCATTTCCCTCAGAGCAAAGCCCAAATTGAAACCAGAGTCACGCAACTTACCTTTAAAAGTTAAATACACCTTACCTTTAAAAGGGAAAATTATCTCTTATAGTTAGAAAAACTGTGAGGAATTATCTTGGGGCAGGGCATGAGAGAATAGGGGTTACTATGGTGACCATTTTTTCATGAGCCTTTGATGACACTCTGGGGAACTTGGTCCATTAAGTGAATGTTTAACTCAGGAAAGCTAAGGGATTGGATTCCTCATTCCTCAGGAAAAGTGTTGAAAAAGTGTATGGGGTGCTTAGTATTCAACAAAGAAGCAGCTGTCAGTTAGTCAGGATTCCATCTCTGAAAAATAGCAGTTAACACTGTGGTTGTATTTTTTTCTGATGTATGGCTTTAAAACATTATCAGAAAAGAGTACAATATATCTGTTAATTGAACTGACTTAAAACCTAATGTGTCATTTCATTGACTGTTAATATTGTTTTTTGAAACCTTGTTCATGTTTATAGGTTTTCTGACTTGAGTTTAAAGATATTCCAAACAGATCAGCCTAGCAAATTTAGAAACTGTGAATTTAATGGATAACCTCTAGGTATGTGTAGGAACATATTGCATGAGTCAGTAATGTAATTTGTGAGAAATGTCTACACACAAGCTTTCATATACCTTTATTCTGTCTTTAGAATTTGGAATGATGGGAGATCATACAATTAAAAGTCAGCGACCTCGATCTGTTCATGAAAAAAGGGTCCCTCAGGAGCAAGCTGATGCTGCTAAATTTATGGCACAAACTGGTAATACGTTAGTTACATTTTACTATCTATTGTTGTTAATTTAATGAAACCACTGCATGTTTTCATAATCTTTTGCTGCCCATTTGTCAGTTTTTGGAGCTGATATTTTTTTGAGCCATTTTTATTTTGGTCACCAGTTAAAGTCCATAAATAAAGTAGCTGTGAATTGAAAAGTGCACAAACATTATGTAGTGTGAATTATTTTGCTTTCAGTCTGAGACATCTAAGATTTACACATTATCTTTAATTTATGTTACTTAACTATTTAAAATGTATCATTAAACTTTTAAAGAAAATAAAAAAATTATTTTGTCAATAATTGATTGAGATAGGACTTTCCAGATTTAGAATCTTAAATAGGACCTTGGATGATGAATTTAACAAAATTTAGTATTTTTAATACTTTTTAAATTTCATTCCTCATATATGAATATTAATTGTTAAACTGTATATAAATTAGTTGACATGTATTTAAGCACTCAATATGCTTGAGTTGTAAAGAGAGTTTTGTTATATAAGCCAAATAGCAAAAATTGACAATCTTTATTTGTAAGCTATAAAACACTCCAAATAATAAAATATCAACAAACATGACTTTCTGATTTATAGAATTTAAAATTATACATTATTCATTTATTTATTTATAAGTGTCCCAGTATGTGTATGTATGTGTGCGTGTGTGTATAGTATACTTATTCTGAATGTATACAATTTATGCCCACACATTTAGTTATAGAGTTTGAACAAAGAAATACAATAAATGTTTTGGCCAATCATAGTAAATGGGCTATGATTTCATCTACTTATATTGCATGTGGCACATCGTTAGATGAAAAAAAAAAAAAAATGTTTAAACTGTGTTGTGATCATTTGCAGCTGTCACCTTTATTTTGGGAAATTGAAAACTAACAATATCATCTATGTCTTTAAAAGTTTTATATATTGCAATCTAGATGATTTGTTTTACCATTGATACAGAAGTTTGAAGTACATGATCAGAATGACTATGATGAAATACCATCAAAGAATGAATTACTTCCTTCAGTTCAAATGTTCTTAGAATACTATAGATCTAAATCTACAATTTAAAAATGCAAATGCTCTTAATGAATTATGTTCTTGGTAATGGGTGAGTAGTAGATTTTAATACATTAGTTTCGATTAAGTCAAAATTAGAATGCTCAGATGAGAAAGGATGTTTAGAATAAATTTTACAATAAGCACATATTTTTAGCTTTTTAGGGTATGGGATGCAGTCAAATCTAGAATTGAGGAAAAAAAAATGTTTATCTGTATTGCTTTTGTTGTGCCTTCTTATTTAGGAAAAAATGGTTTATATTTTTATTTGCTTGAACATGTCCAAAAATGCAATACTAGGGCCAGGCAAATTTCTAAATGTACTCTTCTCCTTAACAGGTAGAAAAAAGTCTCAATCACTGACTAGAGATTAGGGGATGTAGAAGCATGGACTGACTCCTTCCTCAACACCTTCCGGTGCCATCACTTTGCAATATTTCTACAGGAATAGAGAAGATACTCTCCCTTCCACTGTGCAAAACAGATGGCAGGCACTGGTTAACTGCAGTTCCTATATATTAGGGCTGGGTGGAAATAAAATAGAGAGCCATAGTTTTAGCTTTCCAAAAATGTATATGAAATTAGATTTTGTATAAATATTTCACAATTTGGCCACAAATTTTTATACGTTCAGTTTTTGGATTTGTCTGTTATAGTTAACAATAAAATTCACAAACACTATTTTCAGACACAACCCTTTCCTGATTTAAATTTAAATCAGAAGGAATATTGTACTTTCTTAATGAGAAATTATTAATTTCTCCATCTCTGTTCTTCTCTTTCTTTTACAGGTATTGTTTTATATCTAACATATGGAGAGAGAGAGAGTAATGCATGATTTGGTAAAATAACCAGAAAAAAACAAATTCACTGCGTCAAGTCAGATCCTACTCATAGTAACCCCTTCTTGGGTTTCTGAGGCAGTATCACTGTAGAAGTAGATTGTCAAATCTTCCTTCCCAGGAGTGGCTGGTAGATTTTAACCACCAGCCTTCTAGTTAGCAGTCATATATATGCCTTAGGCACTATACCACTAGAACTTAAAACCAAAAACCAAAACCAAACTCACTTTCAACAAGTCAATTCCAACTCGTAGCCACCCTATAGGACAAAGTAGAACCATTCCATAGGGATTTCAAGGCCATAATCTTTACAGGAGCAGACCACCTCATCTTTCTCCTGTGGAGCTGGCTGGTGGGTTCAAACCTCTGACCTTTTGGTTAGCAGTTCAATGCCTTAACAACTGTGCCACTAGAGCTTAAAAAGTATAGATGAAGTAAATAAATAAATAAAACCATGAGGAGCTTAAAACCATTTCTTCATATTTTTAACAGTAATTCAGAAAAAGAAAATGAACATCTAAATTAAAGTTCTGAAAATCTTGATTGGATACATGGATTGATGAGTAATAAACATTTTTTTAATTTCATTTTAAACCAAAGATAATGTAAGTAAATATAAATACAAGTATTAATCCTTATTTATAAATTAAATTGCTACAATACTTATACAAGTTTTGAAAACTGCATTATTTTGAATAGTTTTAAAAATCTATAATTTTAAGAATAACATGAATAGTTAATGAAAGGAGACACTAAGCAGTTTTAAAGCTAAAAGAAATTTTTTTGCTTCAATATTTTCTTTAGATGTTAAGGTAGTTAATCTGAATACATACAATTGTCGCACTGTAATTTTTTTTTTAAATTAAGTTTAATTTCTAAAACTTTTCTTTGGACTGTTCTTTCAAACCAAGAAATGGCTGTTATGTATAAACAAGTATAAACATTTGCTAGCATTCATTTGAGAACAAAGTGTAATCTAAGAGGTAAAATTAAATAATAAAATGAAACATACTATTTTTATATTGGAACTAAAAAGGAAAACTATCATATTTTGTAAATTAAGAATCACTCAAAATAAGAAGAAGCCAGGTCTCATCAATCAATATGATTAAAAAAAAAAAAAAAAAAAAAAAAAAAAAGGCTACTATAAAGTGATAAAATGAACAAAAATTTTTTAAAAAAATAGAATAATATCTGACTAAGGAGCGTTACTTTATCAAATAGTTTGATAGTTATTCATGGTCAATCCAATGATTGAGATAAATTCTGTTCTATAACCTAGGACACAATCTGCATTTATGCTCAAGAGAAATGAAATAATAGATACAGACAGATAGATAGATATAAATTATATAGATAGATAAAAATTAAATTACCCTAACATGGCTTAAGACATCTGACATTTAGTGATTTTTTATCATCATAGTCAGCAAGTGATTTTGTAAATATGTTTAGAAATAGTCTTTTGTTACAGTGGAAAAAACACTTTACATTGGGAAGATGTAGCATGTATCTAAAATGGAAAAATAAAATTTAAAGTATGTTTCTAAATTCATGATTTTAACATACCAGCAAAATCCTGTGATAATAATTTGTTTATCATTTAAAATGCACTGTCATACATTATCTCATTTAACTCACTCAAATAAAATTTGAGATAGAAATATTACTTGATATTGAAGTAATTCAGAGAAATAAGTTGCTTTCCCAAGGTCACAGACCTAATATTAAGTAGGTTTCCATCAAGCCCAGGCCTCTGGTTTTAATTATATGATTTTCCTCTTTACTTTCTTTTTTCTTTTTCTGTGCCAGGATAAGAACCTTAACAGTGCCTTAGACACTGAAATCTTCTGCATGATCTTTAATATACCTTCTCAGTAACAAGTGAAAGTACCAGATTAGTTTGTGCCATCTCTCAAGATACGTATATTTAAAATAGTGCACTTTGCATTATACTTTATTTTTTAAAATGTCATTAAGTTTTTTTAAAAGATTTTTATAAAGTATAATAGCTGTTTCTCGCAATGATCCATGTGCTCAACTAGAATTGTCTTCACATTTTTTTAGGAATGAGGATGTGGCAGCATGAAAATAGTAAGTAATTTGTGGAAATGTTACTCAAAATTTTAGTATTTGATCTATAACAAGATCATTTGGGTAGGCAGACCAGCATTTTAGTGGCAAAATTTGATTCAAAATTTGAAAGCTAGCATATGTTTATTATTTTTTTTTTTTATAATCAGTGAAATGGACCCTCAGTTTGAGGGAGAGTAATGAAGGCCAATTTTGACCGTTTGTTATCAACCTGTCATGATCTGGACACCACTGCTTAGCTGGTTCAACATTATTACATTGCATTGATGAATGCACAGTCCCTTCATCATCCAGAAGCAAGAGACATTCAACATTCAGAAGGATGCAATGTGTTCATACATTCAGAAACAACCTGATTTTTTAAATAAATTTTTTAAAAATTTGCAGAAAAATACATTTAAAAGTAATTCTTGATCCTGACTTCTTGCTCAATTTAATTAAAATGTTCTTTTCCTGACATCATAGCAATGCATGGATAAAATAAGGACTGTTATTGTGTCCAAACATAATTAATTTTATTCAGAACCTTTAACATTTAACTGATTGTCGAACTCATATTCTTCATTATTTGCTGGTTCTTAATTAATAACATACAACCATAATGTTTCTACTTAATCTAATCACGAACACAGGTTGGAAGATGATAAGAAAAAAATATATTTTTACTAACTTTAAGCTTATATTTTTCACTGCTAAATATATATGTGTATATATATGTGTGTGTATATATATATATATATATATACACACACACACATATATATACATGTGGATATTTTTAATCATTGCCAAATAATTTGGTTTGTAGAATAGTGATGTTCAATCTTCAGAGAGTATTCTTTACATTTGGCATGATTTAAATTTTGTTCAAATAGTCATCCAAAAGTATTTTTATGAAATTAAAGTTATGTATTTATGAAGACAAATAAATACTGAAATTAGCAAGGGTGTGCATTAAAAACCCTGATCACAACGCAGAAAAACAATTTTATTTAATGTAATATGTTATCCCAATTACCATTGTTTGAAGCCTTATGGTATATATCCACTTATAAATGCATTATCATCTGTATCTCTGGGTGAGTATTGCAAACCAATATAAGAGTAAATGCTTTATAAAGTGGTGCTACTGAAAGTGTGGTCAGATGCTTAGTAGCTGTCAGCCAACAGGTTACTATGGACCCTCAGAGAAATAATGAACTTATGTCAGAATATTAAATAAATTTCTCCATCAAGCAGATGATTTATTTCAGCTGACTTTTTTTTTCAAGCAAGAATTTCTCAGTGATAAAATTAGTGTGCTAAGTTACATTTTGGTGGAAGTTCCTTCTGTCTTGGAGCACCAATAACCACCAGTTTGTGGACCAGGTGCCTTGAGTAGCACTACAAGGCATTTACTAACCACCACAAAAAAAGGCAGACAAATGGATTACCGTATCATTCCCTTTAAATTATATTCCCAAGGCTAATTCTAAATCAGATCTATAAAATATAGTCAAATTTTTCCTTTATGTAATCAGTGATACAAAATTCTCAGAAATACCTTACTTATACAGTTTTTCAATAATTAAGTGATTAACTTAAACGTCACTGCTAGTAACTGCACATTCTGAAATCAATTCAAAACATGTATTCTGAGCCCACTGCCAGAACAGAATTTGAAGCCCCCTGTGATGTTCTTGGGAACTCTTGCCTTTAAGGTTCCTTGTGACAGGACTTTAGATAATAATAGAAATTAGGCATAGTTTTAATGTGATGCTTAGTTCAAGAAAATTAATGAATTCAGATATTCATTGGCTTTTTACAACCCTATTTCTGTGTAACTTTTAGTTTCATATTCAATGTGTGGAAATCTTAGAAGAATTTTTCTCCATTTCAAGTAAAAATGACTTCTCCATTCTAGGTCATAGGGAAAATCATAAATTACCACAAAATAAATAGCTATCTTAGGATGAAAAAGTAGGAATTACATTTAGCATAAATTCTAAATGAATGTCAGTGTTCGACACAGGGAAAATTAGATGTGCTTAAACTCCCAAAGGTCCATTTGCCCCAGCATTAGAAAGAGGGTCTGCAGTAAAAAACTGAGGAAGAACACACCAATATATTCCTGGTCACGAAAGTCACAGAGTAAGCTTAGTAATACATTTTGCTTCCTCTGCCATCATAGTGCAGAGCCTTAGATTGGCTTAAAGAGAATTGCTTCAAAAATTACACTTGTTGAAAAATGCTGACTAGTCCTTTGTAGTGTCCATAGCACAGTAGAATTTTCTAACAGCAGCTTTGCTAACAAGATTATAGCAAACACAGCCCCTGCATCAGCATTATACACATCCTGTCTTTAAATTTCTTTTTCTTTGAAGTGTTATCTTGTACCTTTTGATGTACTGTCACATTTTTACATTAAATTTTTCTTGCATGTCATAATGTCAGATTAATGCAATGTTTTCTATATGAATTTTCAAGGAAGTATTTCATATTTATTTGTTGTCTTGCACACAGGTGAATCTGGTGTGGAAGAGTGGTCCCAGTGGAGCTCATGCTCAGTTACTTGTGGTCAAGGGTCGCAGGTGCGAACCAGAACTTGTGTATCACCTTACGGGACACACTGCAGCGGCCCATTAAGAGAATCAAGGGTTTGCAATAACACTGCCCTCTGTCCAGGTAGTGTTAGCAGCAACTACAACTGTGGATGTTATTGAATTGTGTCATGCTACGCATTTGGAACAATTTGTTATTTTCATATGAACTGGATATAGGCATTTTAATTAGACTGATAAGTGTAACTCTTATTCAACTGTGAAATTTTATTATGCATGTGATCATTTCTGCTTTCAGAGCAGTCAAGAAATTACATAAGTCACCCCTTTTCCCCCTCCCCCACAAGTATCAGCTTCAAATTTCTGTATCTGCTTCTAATAATATTTAGGGTTGAAATATCTTTCCTGTATTTTAAATGGGAAAACATGTCTAATTTTACGATTTAAAAATAATGTGTAATTTGCTAGCATAATTTGCCACTGAAAATGTGATTTGTGTCCATTGTTTAAAGCAGTGGTTGATATAGTCTTTAAGGCATTTGCTGGTTTTGTACCATTTAAAAACAAAATCTGTAGTGTTAATTAGAGCACAGCATAAATGCTTGCCCACTTAGGGTGACATTTTCCATGCTCTATCAAAATTTTCTTTCAGTTGGTGCACACTTGCATATTTAAGGCCTTTCTCCCTCTCAAACCATGGACTTTCTTGTAAAAATAAGTACTAAAATAAATCTGACCTTTCTTTTAAGAATTCCATACAAAGCAAATGATGCTGTGAATTTCCAGGTTTATGTTTTGTCCAAACATTTGGTGGATGGATGTCTGTAAACTTATTGCTCACTGCAGTTGACATTGGATGTGCATTCAAATTCTGTCTAGTGGTATTCACAGGAGGGTGGGCATAATGAGTAGGAGTAACTGCAGCAGCCTTTCAGACACTAAATTGGGTTTAAAAGTTTCCTGGTGAGTTCCCTGTCCAGAGATGGCTGGTTCTGCATTTAAAGGCAAAAGCAGAAAGTGGGGCCTGGAGGAAGGGATTGGATAATTCCAATTCTCCAGCATAATAGCTAAGGGAGACCCATTAAAAGACAGACTGGAGGGAATAAAAGGTAAAGGAAGTGGTGGGGAGAAGGAATGATACATTAAGATTGGAGATTCATTTATAACAGAATTAGGTGGGAACAAAGCTGTGGATGGTAGCGGAATTAAAGGCTAAATGGAGTGGAAAGCTACTCTATGAAGAAGGAAAGACCACATTAACAGGAAACAAACAAGAAATGCCACTGAAAACAAAGAAAACCAGTGGGGATCAGACTAGATAAGAAAGAACATGAATTGAAAAATGAAGATTTGGAACAAAAAAGATGATTAAGGAGTTCACGGAAGGGAGAAGACAAGGCAGGCAACAATGAAAAAAACAAATGACCAGGGATCATAGAACAGATACTTGGTATTTTAGGCAGTAGAAGTAAAATGTAGAAAAGTAAGGAATTGAGAATTTTAGAAATGAAATCTTTAGACAACAAAGGCAAATGGGTTATAGATTAGATTGAGGAGAGTGAGGTGTCTAGGTGAATAATTATAGTTGGCCCCAATTTACATTGCTTACAATGGTTGCGTAAGGGTCAGATTCCCTACTCTTGGCAATGAAAACAGTGTCAATAAAGAATTAAGCTGTACTAGGTCTAAAAATTAATCTTGTGAGCACCTATTTGAATCGTCAAGATCCTTTCAGTATATTCAAGATAAAGTCTAATGGGACTCTCCTTTGCTGCTAGTGTTCTCCACAATTCTGCATTCAGAGCTTACTCTCCGGGCACTGGTTATGCACAATCACAGGGCTGACATGTGCAGATCATCCTCTGCCAGACATCACTGCTTATACCCTCACTGAGCCTTGACAGCATCTGTAACAGAGCATTTAATTTTAATTGCCGGATTCTCCCTTTCTCTCTCTGTCTTTTATCAAGAAAGTTGAATAATATTCTATAACTTTAAAGTGCTTTCTCAGTTTCTCGAACTTCCTATCCTTATACTTACTAAACAAGTATATAATAATTATTAGTTTCTCTTCACCTTAATATACATGTAGTTTTGGTCTTTCAAGATTTGGTTAAATATTACTGTAAATAAAACAATCTTTTAATTCTTGTTATAGTGTAGGTTATTGAATTAAAGAGAATAAAGAATTGTTTTATAGATTCCTTTTTAATTGTGTAAACATAAAGAGCATTTTATAATTTAGTAATTTCAATGTAGAATATTTATCCCACTATGGAACATTAAGATTACTTTCATATGCTTATTTGCTATGAAATATTAGGCTTCAATATATTTTTTTAGTTATTTACCATGCATCTTTCTTTCTAATCTAAGATACCCTGAAAACAGCGACAGAAAATACATTTAAATAAATAAATAGTATTTTGACAGTGTAAATGTCTTTCTAAAATAATACTTTAAATTCCTGAGAAGAAAATTAGCATAGAAATTAATAACCAACTTGTCACCAGGTGGATACTCCTATGTAGTTGTCATTTAATTAGTGAAAATGATACAAGAAGGATGAATGGAATATTAAAATCATTTTATACAAATTATGTGGAATGCTAGAATTCAAGCTTATATTTATTTGAACTTTAAAAGGCTAATTAATACTCTTAAACTTTAGTTACCTTTTACCCATACTTTTCAAATTTTAAAAGAAGTTTTTTAAAAAATTAAATTATATAATAATATGTTACTTCTAATAGGGTCATAAGATATTCAGTCTTTTTCAAACCTGATGCTTTGACATTATACTCTCCTCAATAGCTCTTACTACTCAGAGTAGAAAAATGATGAGGATACACAGAAAGGAAATTGAGAGAAGTAGAGAACTACAGTAAATTGTGGAGCTCTGGCAGTGTAGTGCCTAAGGCCTTGACTGCTAACCAGAAGGCTGGCGGTTCAAACCCACCAGCCACTCCTCGGAAGGACCCTTGGGCAATCTACTTCCGTAGTGATACTGTCTCCAAATCCCAAGGAAGGGTCGCTAAGAGTCAGGTCCGACTCGAGGGCAAGTAACAACAACAACAGTAAATTTTATATTTATTTTCTTGGTTTCTGACTACTGGTTTGATAGTCTGCATTCAAGGTTTCTCAACTTCACCATTATTTCCATTTTGGCCTAAATAAGTGTTGTCAGGGGATGTTCTGTGCATTATTGCATGTTTAGCCACATCCTTGGTTTCTGCCCACTAGATGCCAGTAGCACACCTCCCTCCACTACACTCCACCCCCTTGTTGTGACATTGCCAATTGTCCCCTGGAGGACAAAATTACTGCACATTGAGAACCACTGGTCTACTCTATACACATTTTAATTCTTTAGAAGAAACTAAGGAATGATTTTGAATTCTTTTTGTAAATGTGAGTTTTCACATCTATTCATTTATTAAGGAATAATATCTTGTTGTAAAGAGTTATTTTATATACAGCCCAATTGAAATCATGTGAGAATTTGAATATATTTATTTCAAAATCTGGTAGTAGTATTTTTTGTGCATTGTGTATTCTTTATATCATCTCTAAACAGCACAAAGTATCTAAGCCAAAACACAAAACTATTAAAATTGATTCATTTGAATTAATTTCTTAGTTTTATTAAGTACATTTTCTTATCAAATGGACACAATAATTTACAGATTTTCGTATTTTACTGAAAAATAAAAGAACAACTTGCCATTTAACTGAAAGTACCTAATTTTTTAAATAAATCTTATGAATAGCATCTATAAAATTGTAAGATGTATGCTATAATTTCCTCCTAATTCAATACTAAAATAAATTGATAATATTTTTTTAGCCCTTTTCAAATGAGAATAACTATTTCATATTTGTTTAGTTGGATTAAACATTCCTAATGAGAAGGAATTTTTGTGTTCTTGCTTTTTAAAATGACATAAATGAGTCACGCAATTCCACCATGAAAACATAAAGATTCTGGAAAAAGTATTAAGTAACTTATCAATTTACAAAGGATTCCAGTTCGTAATTTAACTGAGCTGTGAAGGTTAATCAACATTTTTGAGAATAATAGAGAAAAATCAACAAATTTAGAAACTTTTTTCTGGGATTGTGCAGTGCTTATAAAGGAGCAGAGTCTGATAGAAGAGTGAACAAGCAGAACAAGGAATATGAATGTTATGTGGCATTATTAACATTTCAAAAAGAAAATGGGGGAAGGGCTTTTTTTAAAATAATCTTGGTAAGTTGAAATAAATGTATAAAATGATTAAATTGTATAACACATAAAATGCATTCATTTAAATTACTTTTAAAATATCTAGTTATAATTGATTTATATATGCATATATATGTATACATATATATGCATATATATATGATAGTTTCCTTAGAGTTAAGTATAGACTTACTATTTATTCTTATACCAACAGATACAATTGGCTTAAAATCATGATTTTCTCAAACATTTATTGGCAAAAGTAAAATACTGTACTTTCTTTCCTTCTCTTATTCTTTTATATATATATTATTTAAAATGTTTTTACTGACAAGTTTTCATGTAATTTTGAAGAATTTTTACTGTATATTATTCAAATTTGGCTATTTTTTTCAATATTTGAACATATTTTCACAACTCATTTCAGGCAACTCAATAGCATAAATAGAGGAGAATAGGGTACCTCACAATTATGATACCGTTGGGAGCTCTGGTAGCATAGTGGCTAAGACACTTGCCTGCTAACCAGACGGCTGGCGGTTCAAACCCACCAGCCACTCCTCGAAAGGAAGGTTGGGCAATCCTACTTCCGTAGTGATACTGCCTTGGAAACCCAAGGAGGGGTCGCTACGAGTCGGGGCTGACTCGATGGCACATAACAACAACAACAACAACATAGTTATGTTTTAACCTAACAGTTTGATCAACAAATACATGAAATGTGTTCCTAAAAATACCATATTTACATGCTTAATCCCTCTGCCACTTTATATGAACTTCTGCCTGCATACCAATGTTGAGAAGAATATAAAGTGTTTGGGTTTTTTTTTTTGGTCATTTTCTTCTATAAATTTTCACTGCCCGTACTCACTAGTGGGTGCCACATATTAAATATCTAAACTCATGAGCTTTTAGTAACATCAGAGCTTCAGCATCAAGATAAGAGCTTTTGAACTAAAAAGCACATTCTGTCAGGCTTTTCTTTAATTGTATTATTTACTTAAGGAGCTCTGGGGATGCAGTGCTTGGCTGTAAACCAAAAAGTTGGCAGTGCAAAGGCACCAGCCACTCCATGGAACGAAGATGTAACAGTCTGCTTCCATGAAGATCACTGCCTTGGAAACTCTATGGGACATTTACACTCTGTCCTTTAAGGCAGCTATGAGTTGGAGTAGACTTGAGGGCAATGGATATATATGGGTATTAACTTATTGTCCCCAATATTAAAGAATTAAGATGAGTGTGGTGATTTGACAATGAAAGGAAGAGATCTAAACTTTTAACCCTAATGGATTTTTTCAAAGATATCAATATTTATTCACAGTCACTGGTATGGAGGATCATAAATTATGTTGGTATTTCTGATGACGTTTGAATTCATGGTGGTGACATATTTGAAGTAGCAGTAAGTACATCCATTGTTATGTTAGGCAAAATCTTAGATCACTTATTTTCTTTAGAAATTCATGTTTATTAGAAAGATTTTAAGTTCCATCAAGTAATTGAAAGAGGAATAGTATCTTACTGGTTTCATGACTATTAGAAAGAGACATTCATATTTGTCACTTTTTAGAAAGCATGCACAAGAGGAGGATCTTATACATGTATAATCAGTATCTAAAATTGCCATCTTAGTCATAGAGGCTGTGACTTTAAACATCCAAATTATTTAAATGGAAAAAACACATTTATTTTCTTAAATATGAAGTTAAAAATCTTTTTACAATGTTGTTGTTGTTGTTGGTAAGTGCCATCGAGTCGGACCTGACTCAGTGATCCCTCCTTGGGTTTCCGAGGCAGTATCACTACGGAAGTAGATTGCCCAACCTTCCTTCCAATATATTACTTTAATTGTTAGATATATATGTATATTTTTTTTCATTTTCTGAAATCATTAAGTTTATTAATCCTGAAACTTTACAGGTTATGGAATACTTAAGTTGACCCTTATCTACTAAAATGCAAGTTTAATACCAGAAGATTTTCTGTACTAACTTAGCTGATATTAATTTGACTTAAAAATAATTCATGATTATTTTACCATGTGGGAAGGGAGTACATTTCCATTCAAGAAAATAAAAGTTTAAACTTTGGTTATTACCTGAATAATTGTGTTCAATTGCAGAAATAGTACATGCATTTTTCTCTTCGTATAATGGATTTTCCAATTAATTTTTACATTTTATGGCAAATAAGAATGTTAATTGTGTTTTTAAAATATCCTCATACTTGTCTGTTTGCTGAGCTTTTTTTTCCCCTTAATATAAAGAAAAAATATCGTTGGCTTTATCTCTGCTTTTGTTGTTGAAGCTTGTTTGCTTTATTACAGTACATGGAGTTTGGGAGGAGTGGTCACCGTGGAGTTTATGTTCATTTACATGTGGTCGAGGCCAAAGAACGAGAACAAGGTCATGCACACCTCCTCAATATGGAGGAAGGCCGTGTGAGGGACCTGAAACACATCATAAGCCTTGTAATATTGCTCTTTGCCCAGGTGAGCATATTCTGCATTTGCTGAACGTTGCTTTTATGTACTTCATTTATGATCCTTGATATTAAGTCACATTGAAAAATGTACTCTTTAGTTTGAGAAACTTTGTACCAAGAAACTGGGCTCTTTCCCTCATTCTATCATATGCAGTGGTATAATATTTCCTTGACT
This sequence comes from Orycteropus afer afer, assembly GCF_000298275.1. Taxonomy (NCBI): domain Eukaryota; kingdom Metazoa; phylum Chordata; class Mammalia; order Tubulidentata; family Orycteropodidae; genus Orycteropus; species Orycteropus afer. The sequence continues at coordinate 781,082 of NW_006921720.1, forward strand.
CAGTACCATTCAATTCTCACTTTTATAGGATTTCTATAAATGTATATATATTATAATCTATGAAGATTGTATCTATATTTGATTTTCCCTGCTAGGAAAAGTATAACAAGTCCCAAAGAATTTGAGATTGGTTATTGCTTCCATATTGTAACTAGAAAGGCTGTTTTAGAGACAGTTTTTCCGATGTTATTCTCTCATAATCATTCAAGTAAAGAATAAAAACGTATATATAAATTGTCCAATAGATGATAAGGAGCTCTGGTAGCATAGTG
>NW_006921720.1:781453-789907 GCF_000298275.1 Orycteropus afer afer
ATCCTACTTCCGTAGTGATACTGCCTCGGAAACCCAAGGAGGGGTCGCTATGAGTCGGGGCCGACTGGATGGCACATAACAACAACAACAACAATAGATGATAAAATGCTAGACTTTCTAGATCCACTGCAAGATGTGTATAGTGGTTAGATCGTAAATGCTGTGTAATCTTTATATGATTATGCAGACTATTATTCTTGCAGTGTACTTATTTTATCTTAAAATTTATTTAAAATGTTTCAATTCTATGTTATTTTGATAATTAACTTCACCCATTATGCTAGAAAGAAGTCTTCATAATGTTGTTATTCAGGTTATTCACATTCAAACATAAAACAAATTCTTACAAAATGGATGGGACTACAAATGAATTCCCAGCTTCTACAGGCTCACAATTTATGCATAAAAAATACGTACATAAATAATAGAAGCTCCCAAGATTAGTAAATGCACATCTTAAAAAGGCTATGTTGTTTTTGTTGTTGGTTGCCATCCAGTCAATGCAGATTCATGGCGACCCCATGTGTTCCATAGTAGAACTGTGCTCCATAGAGTTTTCTTAGCTACAATCTTAATGGAGGCAGATCTCTGAGGCTTAACTTTAGCAATGGTGCTGGGTAGGTGAGAACCTGGAACCATTAAGATGAGCAGTTTTCTCCATCTAGGAACCTAAGAGGAGGATATAAAAACCTGTTGCCTTGAAGTAGATTCCCATTTCTAGTGGCCTGTGTTGTTGTTGTTAAGTGCACGAAGTGGATTCTGAATCATAGCTACACAAGGTACAGCAGAACAAAACATTGCCAAGTCCTGTGCCATCAACAGTCGTTGCTATACTTAAGCCCATGCTTGCATCCACTAGGTCAATCCATCTCTTTGAAGGGCTTCCCCTTTTTCACTGACCTTCTACGTACTGACCAATAAGACAGAGTAAAATTGCCTCACAGAGTGTCCAAGGCTTTAATCTTTATGGAAGCAGACTGCCACATCTTTCTCCTTGGAGAAGCTGGTGGGTGTGAACTGCAGAACTTTCAGTTGCAGCCAAGTTCTTAACCACTGTGCCACCAGAGCTCTTTAGAGGAGGATATAGGCACTCAGAAACCCAAGGAGGGGTCGCTATGAGTCGGGGCCGACTCGATGCCAACAACAACAACAACAACAACATAGGCACTCATAAATGGCAATGGCTAACAAGAATAGCTAATCCCAATGTAAATTATTGTTCCTGTATGCCTTTGGTGACTTTTTCATTGGCCCATTTAGTCATATATATTGTTGCAGATTGCAAGCGACATAGCTCCTAACAAAAAAAACCAAACACACTGCTGTAGCGTTGATTCTGATTCATAGCGGCCCCTCCTTGGGTTCCTGATGTGTTAGCTCTACAGAAGTGGTTTGCCCAATCTTCCTTCTGAGGAATGGTTGGTGGGTTTGAATGGCCAGCCTTCTGGTTAGCAGTCTAATGCCTTAGGCACTATGCCACCAGAGCTAGTTTCCCATTAATATACTCCAACATGTATTTCAATCCACATTCAGTCCCATTTGCACTCTAAATTCCCCAAGTTAAGATATTACATTATGAGGCAGTCCTTCAATGTTCTTCTGGTAGTTTAAAGTATCTAAAATATCTGCAGAGTGTAAAAAAGCAGCCAAAATGTACATATACCACAGTCACCTAACAAACTTAATTGTCCCCCTTTAGTTCAGAAAAGGACTACTATTGAAGCACTTACAGGTTCCTATACTTAGAGATACACAGTAGTTTTATTGAATAATATTATTAATCCCTACAATTTTCTGAATTATTAAGTCAATTCATATAATTAATTAACAGTATTGCAGAGTCAAATTCATAATTATGAGTTTGTAATTCACTGCCAAAACATCTAGTTGAGAGATCAGTTATATTTTCTCATTTCTACCTCTCTATAAAAATACAGATAGGCACACAGACACACACATATATATTTATGCCCTTCCTTTTTCCCAAAGATTCGGCAAAGCTTATACAAAGTTAGAATTTATTTATTTATTTTTTAAATTTCTGAACTGTGACATTTACAAAGAGTCATATAGTTCATTCTTATTTATCCAATGGAATAAGCAAAAATAGATAACATGAAGAGATGGAAAAAAAAAAGCTAACTATAGAATTGCTCTTAATACTTTAGCTTTTATAACTTCTACTTACTTAGTTCCATAAGTACCAGTATGTAATGGTATTAATCAGTTGAAATCTTACAAATAGAACATCACATAGTCTACATTCTATGAACTTTCCTAGGAGTAAAATACTTGGATATTAATAGATAAGAAGACTAAATTGTTAGAATTCAAACATGAAAACTCATTTTCCTAAGTTGATATAGTTGTGGCTTTATGACTCAAAAAGTAAATCATATGTGTTTTCAAGTTAATTGTTTTTAAAGGCATTACACTATCAATGGAATCAATCTAAGACCATTAAGAACAGAGAGGGCTTTTGTGTAGGTCCTTCATTTTCAGAAGTAATGCTTATTTATTTTTAAATTTGTATTCTCTCATAACTGAACATTATGAGTCCATCCTTGAGTACTTAATAAATGTATCATGTGTCCTTCCTTAATCTTGATGTATCTATTCTTGAATTCAGTTGTATCATAAAAGATGTACAATTCTTACCAAATTGTACCCTAATTAATCTACCATCTTAAAGGAAATTCTAATGGCTGTTATTTTATATATATATATATATATATATATATATATATATACACACACACACACTACCAAATATTATGCTTTATTTAAGATTTATTTGGTTTGAACATTTGGAATTCTCCTCAGAACTAATTCTCTTATAGCTAATCTCAGGCACATTCATTAAATATAAAAGCTTCAAGTATCAACTGGATGTAAAACACTACTGAGAAGAATATATAGTTGCTGATCTGAAGATATGTATTACATATCAGAAAATTCATGTGAAAGCATGTTAAAGTTGAATGCAGTTTTGAAAAAGTATAAATATTCTGGCCTCAATGAAAAGGACTGATTTGAGGATGATTTCAGCATAAACTTCTTCTAGCCATTGCACCTGAGATACCTAAGACATTGTGTGTGTGTGTGTGTGTGTGTGTGTGTGAGAGAGAGAGAGAGAGAGAGAGAGAGAGAGAGAGAGAGAAGGAGTGGGAGTAAGCTGTGATAAGAAGTACATCAGCAGTGAGGAAAATGAGCCAAGACCTTGGTTAGATAGATAGTGAAGGGCAAATCAGAAGAGGACAGAAACATTCAAAACCACAAATTGGGTGTCTAATTACTTACCACCTTTGCAAGGCTTGACCATGTGAGCTTTTAGTGTGGGAATGTTCCAGAACAGCATTCAGGCACTCTGTTTTTTAAGAACATGTGTAACTACTGTAATGAAACAGACCTTATGTAGGGATGGCATATATTGTTCACATCAAATAATGAAGTATGTTTTACTTTCACAGATTTTAATATGTAGCTGTAATTAGATTATATGTTATTTTTATCATACACTTCCTTTAGTCAGTGTTCAACTTTCTCCCATTCCTTTTGAGGTGAGAATAGACATATCACTGGGATCATATAAGGAGAGAAGAAAGGAAAGAGTAGTTATAGTATTTCTTAGTTTAAGTCACTAATAATTTGTGAAGCATGTCTGAGAGCAGTGACTGCGGTCAGTGAAGAGAGGTGGGCAGGAGAATAAGAACAAAAGGAATTAACAAACTATCATTCATTCACTGGTTCATAGCCACCCCTCCTTGGGTTTTCTGAGGCAGTATCACTACAGAAGTAGATTGCCCAACCTTCCTTCTGAGGAGTGGCTGGTGGGTTTGAACTGCCAGCCTTCTTCTGGTTAGCAGTCAAATGCCTTAGGCACTACACCATCATAGCTCCTTCCTCTTATCTATACTAATAATTGTTATATAATGGAAAAATGTATATGTGTTTATTGATCTTTGTTGTGTGTTTCTCTTATCTCACCAAATTCAAATACTTGACAATTCAATTTAAAAAATCTGAGTTTTCTATTTTCTCTGAGAAGTCATTGCAGTCACTAATTGAGCAGCAAGGCTCTAGTGGTATTAATTGATGTTGAGGTCAAGGAACTTCTCTTCCATTTCCTGTTTATCTTTCCATGAAGTTTTTTACATGGTAGTATCTAATAAATTACTGTTGAATAGATTTCCATGACATGCAGATGTCCAAATACTCATCCCAATTTTCCTCATTGAATCTTTTATGTGTCTGTTTATTAATGTGGTGTAGTGAAAAGATCTTGGAATTTTTCAGGAGAACAAGAACACAAATTTACATTCACATTTTTGTACCTGTGGCACTCCACTGACCCTCAGTTTTTTCATATGTCAAATAAAAACAATAGTAATAGTCACCTCAAAGGATATTAAGAGAATTCAGTAAATAATAAAATGCTGTATGAATGTTGTTGTTGGTATCCTCACTATATCAATGTACTAGCATCAAAGACCATGAGGATCTTTTTACAGGTCTACCTGTAGTTTCATAAGTTGTGTTTATTATTCGTGAAATGTAGGGCATCTCAGTAGGAGGGTATCAGAAAAGACTCAGTAAGGGATTTGGACATGTGTTAGATCATATGTGGGAGAATTTAAGGCAGAAGAGTTTTGTTATAAATCGGATGCTGTCAGGAAGGGAGCAAGTCTATGATTGAGTGTCCTAAGAAATCTCATCTAGCAAGAGGGATGACTAAAGCAGAGCTAAGCTAAAGTTGTAATTAGTTAAAAAAAAAAAAAAATCTACTTTTTGAGGTGGTCCTGGAATCAATTCTGATTCATAGTGACCCTATAGGATACACAGAACTGCTCAATAAGGAAGGTTGGGCAATCCTACTTCCATAGTGATACTGCCTCGGAAACCCAAGGAGGGGTCACTATGAGTCGGGGCCGACTCGACGGCACATAACAACAACAACAACAACAGGCTGTAATCTTTACCAGAGCAAATTACTAGGTCTTTTCTCCCTGTAGTGGCTGATAGCTTCGAACCTTTCAGTTAGCAGCCCAGTGCTTAAGCACTGTGACACCACGGTTCCTTAGGAAGTAACAGTCTTTCATATTAACTGACAGAAAGGAATGTTTCATTGTGAACTTGTATTGGTTGTACTTAGACAAAATTATAATGTCGTCTTGTTATATCTCACTTCATCATGGTCTTAGAATGAACTTGTCTGAAGTTGAGGTTCTCTGAGTTGGTTTATGTGCAGTAGAAGAACAACATGGCCCAGCTGTGTGTGCACCCCAGGCAAACTGCTAACAATACTGAGCCTCACTATGTCAGACCAGTTCCGGTATCACCTCTATGGCGACTCTTCCCCTAGAGTAATTCAATCACTTTAGAGATTTCTGTTTTTAATAGTTTCATTTGTTTTTAATATTTACTTGGAGAAATGAATTTTGAATATTATTATCCCTTTTGAGTCCTGTTTATCCATACCCATAATCATAGACTCAAAGGTAACCTTCTCTCAAGTTTGTGCTGGGAAAAGCTCATAAGGGCTTATGTTCGTGTATGGGCTGAGCATTGTCACACTGGGTAGTTCTGAGTTTGAGAAAGACATTTTGTGAACCCAAAACTCCCTTAGCGAGAAACTGCCAGGTTGTAGCCTACAGGCACATTTACATATGCTCACAAACAGCAAGAAGAGGGAAAGACTCACACAACCATAGGGCCTTGGGAACACAGCTGGACTCAAATATCTCTATTATCTAAAATAAAAGGCTTCACCGTCTGTGTACATAAAATTTTGATCCTTCAGCATCTGTGGGAGTGTGACCTGAACTCTTCTGGTGAGGACAGTGAGTGGGAGGATGCTAAACTTGTGCTCCGACCTTGCTTCAAGGGTCATGGACTGTCTCTGCATGAGGTTGTTATAATTTGAAACACATATGCTGCCTCATTAACCTGGCCTTTAATTGATTTGGATATCTTCTTACACTTCTAGCCTATTGTATAGTTATTGGTGTTAGTTTTGTGTCATTTTAGATTTTTAGCATTTTCTTGGTGATCTTTCAGTTTTCATTAGTGGTATCTTTATTAATCCCAGGATGCTTGCTTTTGCTATTTAATATTTTTTCTCACTTAATTTTTTTCCTAAAATTTTTACAAACTTTTAAATATCCTTACCATGATCATTTGCTACTATTTTTAATTTTAATTTAAAAAAAAATGATACTGCATTATACATTCTTTTGTGGGTTATTTTAAAATTTTGTTGTTGTTAGGTACCATTGAGTCAGTTTCAACTCACAACAACTCTTATGTCCAACAGAACAAAACACTGCCTGGTCCTGAGCCATCTTCACAATCCTTGCTATTCTTGAGCCCGTGGTTGCAGCCAGTGTCAATCCATCTCGCTGAGGGCCTTCCCCTTTTTCACTGACCCTCCTCTTTACCAAGAATGATATCCTTCTCCAGGGACTCTTCCCTTCTAAAAACATGATCAAAGAGCAAGAGACGAAGTCTGGCCATTCTCCCTTGTACGGAGCGTTACAGCTGCACTTCTTCCAGGGAAGCTTTGTTTTCTCTTCTGGCAGTCCATGTAATTTTCAGTATTCTTCTCTGGTGGTGTAGTGGATAAGGGACTAGACTGCTAACTGGAAGGTCAGTGGTTCAAACCTACCAGCTCCTCTGTGGAAGGAAGACTGGGTGATCTACTTCTGTAAAGGTTTACAGCCTTGGGAGTCCAATGGGGATCGCTATGAGTCAGAAATGGCTTGATGGCAGTTAGTTTGATTTTTGGTTTTCACCAACACCACAATTAAAAGGCATCACTTTTTCTGTGGTCTTCCTTATTTTATTCATTATCCAGCTTTCACAATGCATATGAGGCCATTGAAAATGCCATGGCTTGAATTAGGCACACCTTAGTCTTCAAAGTGACATCTTTGCTTCTTAACACTTTAAAGAAATTTTTTGCAGTAGATTTGCCCAGTAAAATATGACATCTGATTTCTTGACTGCTGCTTCGATGAGTGTTGATTGTGGATACAAATAAAATGAAATCCCTGACAACTTCAGTCTTTTCCCCATTTATCATGATGTTGTTTATTGGTCCAGTTGTAATGATTTTTGTTTTCTTTATGCTAAGATGTATTTTACAATGGCAAGTAGGAAACATAGGCTTAAGGCTTTCAGTAAAATGCAAGGAAGCTTTGGCTCTTTAACATTTCAATCTTGTACTCTGAAGAAGCCTTTCTAGTATCTTGTGTAGCTCCCAACTCAGTGCAAAGCTGAACTCTCCAATGTTGTCATCATTAAATTGTTGTTGTTGTTGTTGTTGTTGTTATGTACCGTCGAGTTGGACCCGACTCATAGTGACCCCTTCTTGGGTTTCTGAGGCACTATCACTACAGAAGTAGATTGCCCCATCTTCCTTCTGAGGAGTGGCTGGTAGATTTGAACTGCCAGCCATCTGGTTAGCAGTCAAGTGCCTTAGTCACTATACTACCAGATTAAATAACCTCAAATTCAAAGGTCACAACCCCAACTCCTCTCTACATATGGCGATAAGTCTGTCAGCAATAATCAACATAGAACAGCTGCCAAAATGATAATTGTATTATCCAAAATAATCAAAGATGGATCCATAATCTAATTGATGGTCATTGTTATCGAAACTATTCTATATGGCCACTAGTTATTGGTCAAATCAAGAACACAGAATGAAATATTATTCTAAAAATGTACCATAGCATTTATTTTGCCAATGCACATGGGAGACAGATTTTTCATCTAGGTGAACTCAATTTCAAATTTGTATGTTTGGTAGGAAGAGCAAAGTAAATACCAAGAATCTAGCAATTTAGCATTTATCATTTTAATTCTTTGGAGTCCAGAAATGTCATAATTTGTTACACTGCTGAAATGAAACTTTGCTAGTAGTGCAACATTAGTATATCAGGGAACATACTCCCACCTTCAAAACATTGTGTTAATGCTCTCTATCCTTAGTCACCATTAGGGAATGGTTCATAAGTAAGGGGGACTTGGAGTTTTTTCACTGAAATATAATACTGGAAAAAAAAAAATCCATCTGGCAATGATTATGATGGAAATGAGAAGAAGCTGAAAATGTCTGAGAAAGAATTAATTCTTAACTTGGCTGCGTATTATAAAAGAAATTATGTACCCTACTGTAGTATTTACCAAACTATGTTTCATAGTTCAGAGAGGGGAAGAGGGAAAGGTTTATATCTCAAAAATATTTGAGAGGCATGTTTTTCTGTTTTGCTTTTAAGTTTTATTGTGGTGAAAATACACACATCAAAACATTCACCAATATAACAACTTCCACATTTACAGCTCAGGGACACTGATGACATTTTTCATGTTGTGCCTCCATTGTTGTTGTTAAGTGCCATCGAGTTGTTTCCGACTCATAGCGACCCCATGCACAGCAGAATGAAACAC
>NW_006921720.1:791307-846457 GCF_000298275.1 Orycteropus afer afer
CTACTATGATTGACTTATTTCACTCAGCGTAATGTCCTCCAAATTCATCCACATTATACGGTGTTTTGCAGATTCTATGTTATTCTCTAGGGTTCTCTAGGGTTTTGCAGATTCTATGTTATTCTTTAGTATTCTATTGTGTGTAGGTATCACACTTTGGTTATCCATTCCTCTGTTGATGGGCACTTAGGTTGTTTCTATCTCTTTGCTATTATAAATAGTGCTGTCATGAACATGGGTGTGCATATATCTAATTGAACCCTGCCTTTCACTTCTTTAAGATATATACCTAGTAATGGAATTGCTGAATCAAATGGTATTTCTATCTCCAGCTATTACAGGAATCACCATATTGATTTCCACAATGGTTGTATCATTCTACAGTTCTACCAGCAGCGTATGAGAATCCTAATCTCTCCACATTTTCGCCAGCATTTGTTATGTTTTGTCTTGTTGAACTTTGCTATTAGATGCTGGAGTGAGATGGTATCTCACTGTTGTTTTGATTTGCGTCTAAGACTGTGCCCAGTCTTAGACTTAGTACTTCTGTAGAAATACTGCCTCAAAACCCAAGGAGGGGTCACTATGAGTTGGAACTGACTCTACGGCAGTGAGTTTGGTTTGGAATATCTAATGATCACATTTCTTCATGTGTTTGTTGGCTACCAGAATACCTTCTTTTGTAAAGTGTCTGTTGCTCATTTTTTAAATTGGATTGTTTGTCTTATTAGTATTGAGGTGTTAGAGTTTTCTATAAATTTTAAAGATAAGTCCTTTGTCAGATATGTCATGCATGTATATATTTTTTTCCCAATCTATAAAAACTTCTCCCTTTACTCTTTTGAAGGAGTCTTTTGATGCACATAAGAATTTAATTTTTAGAAAGTCCCACTCATCTGGTTTATCTTCTGCTGTTTGTGCATTTTGGGTTATGTTTGATAGTCTATTTATGTCATAAATTAGGGCCTCTAAGTTTGCCTCAATTTTTTCTTTCGTAGAATTTATAGTTTTAGGTTTCACATTTAAGTCTTTGATCCATCTGGAGTTGGTTTTTGTATATGGTGTGAGGTATGCATCTTGTTTCATTTTTCTGCAAATGGATATCTAGTTTTGCCAGCACCATTTGTTAAAGAGGCTGTCTCTTCCTTATTGAATGGATTTGGGCTCTTTGTCAAAAATAAGCTGACAATAGGTTGGTGGATCTATTTCTGGGTTCTCTATTGTGTCCCACTGGTCTATATGTCTATCATTCTACCGGTACCAGGCTGTTTTGACAACTGTGGCTGTATAGTAGGTTTTGAGATCTGGGAGTGTGAGACCTCCTACTTTCTTCTTCTTCTTCAGTAGTGCTTTGCTTGTCTAAGGTGTCTTTCCTTTCCATATAAAATAAGGGATTATTTTTTCCATGTCATTAAAGAATGTTGATGGACTCTGAATTGGGATTGCATTGCATGTATAGATTGCTTTGGGTAGTATTGACATTTTCACAATGTTCAATCTTCTTGTCTTGACCATGGTATGGTATTCCATTTAAGTGGATCTCTTAGTTTCTTAAAATAGTGTTTTGTAGATTTCTTTGTACAGGTCTTTTGTTTCCCTGGTAAGATTTATTCCCAAGTATCTTATCTTTTTGGTAGGTGTTGTAAATGGTATTGGTTTCCTTATTTCCTTTTCAGATACTTCTTTGCTGATACAGAGGAATCCGACAGGCTTTGGTATATTGATCTTGTATCCATTCTGCCACTATACTTAATATATCAATACATTCCAGTAGTTTTCTTGCTGAGTGTCTTGGGTTTTCTATGTATAGGATCGTATCATCTGCAAGTAGGGGTAGTTTTACTTCTTTGTTACCAATTTGGACGCCTTTCATTTCCCTTCCTTTGCCTTATTGTCCTGACTAGGACTTCCAATACACTGTTGAATAGATATGGAAATAGACAGGATCCTTGTCTGGTTCCTCTTTGTAAGGTTAACAGTTACAGTTTCTCTCCATTGAGAATAATGTTGGCTGTTGGTTTTGCATGTTGTTGTTGTTATGTGCCGTTGAGTCGGACCCGATTCATCGCAACCCCTCCTTGGGTTTCTGAGGCAGTATCACTACAGAAGTACATTGCCCCATCTTCCTTCCGAGCAGTGGCTGGTGGGTTTGAACTGCCAGCCTTCTGGTTAGCAATCAAGTGCCTTAGACACTATGCTACCAGAGTTCCCTTGGTTTTGCATATATGCCCTTTATTATGTTGAGTAATTTCCCTTCTATTCCTGTTTTGCTGAGAGTTTTGATCAGGAATGGTGTTGGATTTTATCAAATGGCTTTTGTTTATCAAGTTAGAAATCTAGAAGTCAAGATCAATTCTCTATTCCCCTCACCCTACTCTCACCTCTCAGCTCTGTATCTGGATATACTATAAATTCATTCACTTTTTTGTATCCCTACTGACACCATCTTAATTCAAGCCACTATCATCTCTGTCTGGACTAGAGTGTAATCTCCTGGTATCTACTAGTACTCATTCTTGCCATGTCATTCTCTACACAGCAGAAAAATTATTTTTAAAATTTAAATCACATCATATTATAAATGAGAAAATGATTTTTTAATACATACTTTTAACATCTTCTCATAGCTTGTCATGTTATTTAGTTATGCTGTTATTTAGTTATGTTGTCTGTGGGAAAGAATAACACAAGGGTAGGGCCTCAGGAATACAGCTGGACCCAAATAACTCTGTTACCTATAGCAAGAGGTTTCAGGCTCCATGAACCTAAAATTTTGATACTTCAGCATTTATAGGAAGGTGAATGGTTTTTGAACACCATCTGGACCCATCTTCTGCCACTTTCCCCTGTTTATGATCCCTGTAAGCCACAGCCTTCTCTCTAATTCTGAGCAAGACAAACTTGTTTGACTTCAAGACTTTGCACTTGTGGTAGAGCCTCCCACAGATCTTCACATAACTGGCTCCTAGTGGTTCAGATTTCAGTTCTAATACCATCTCTTGATAGAGGTCTTGCTGAACACTCCCTATCACATTCCCTCTTTCTTCCCATTGTTCTCATAACATCTCTAGCTAAAACTCAGAAGGAAGGTTGGGCAGTCTACTTCCATAGTGATACCGTTTTGGAAACCCAAGGAGGGGTCTCTACGAATCAGATCCAACTCAACGGCAGTGAGTTCTAGCTGAAATTCTCTTGTTTATTCACTTTTTAACTTGTGTATCCTCAGACTCCAGCACGGTCCCTAGATTGTATGTTCTATCAGAGCAGACCTGCTCATTTGGTATTTATATTTATCACCTGTTTTTTCCAGAATGTAGTAGAACAATGCCAATCATAGCACAGTTTCTGCATAAATACTTACAGGTGAATTATGAGACTCCAGGAGGGGGTGTGGAATGTTTAATTTTTCTCAGCTTATCAGGGAACCATTTTTTGACAAAATGCTAAGATGTAAATCAGCTTATATTAGGAATATAGTTTTAGAGCAAAACTTTGATGTATTTTCAAATGTGTGGGTTTTCAATGACTCTAGAAGGTATTTCTTGCAAATGTTGGGGATGAACTGTGCACATGGGTGGGTAAGTGGGTGGTCATGAAAGGCATTGACTGTCTATTGTCTCAGCACTAAACCATGTGAAAAGCCAAACCTGGATTCAGAGCTGAAGGAGAAGTAGTTTATAGCTGGTGTAAATTCCTCATTGAGGATCAGATAAAAAAAAAAAAAGCAGTCCTTAAATGGGTGGTTATAAAGAAGAAAGATTAGGAATATAATATGATACAGATTTTTCTTTTTAAATATGTTGGCATTTATCTTTTAAATCTAATGCACATATCTACTTGGATACCCAGTAGGCTGTTATGCTTAACATGTCCAAAATGTAATCCTTAATTTGACTCTCCAGAAATCCTTCTCCTCCTCCATTGCTTCCCATTCAGTAAATATCACAACCTTTTGCTTGAGGTCTTAGGGCTGGTTTGCCTAAGAGCAACATAAAAATCAGTGATGTTTTTCTTTATTTCTAGAATAGCAAACTAGAAAAAAAAGTGTAAAAATAAAACAATGTCTCACATTTGACACATAAAAAAATTTTTTAGTGTATATGTACTGTCCATCTGTTACCTGATCCTTTACTTTAAATTAATATATCCCTTTCCTTTCTGACTTTTAATTTTGCATTTTTTGAGTAACTTAAACTTGATATGTTTAAGAAATACTGTGTTATTCCTCTTTCGTTTTTATATACAATCAGTTAATATGTCAGACCAATGGTTACATAATGCTGCAGCTAATGATCAATAAAAGGAACTTCCAGTTCTCAGTGCAAAACAAAACAAAAAATTCACCTGCTACATCTTCAGTGTCATTGTTATTTCTTTTCTGTCACCAACTGTGTGAACAAAACTGTTCACATCTTAAATACATTGGTGATGTTTAGGATAGTATTCAAACTTCAGTGGTCTCTCAAATGTTTGATATTAACTGTCTTGAATTTTAGCCAGAACAGAATGTATCCATTGGCAGAAATGACTGACCTGCTAATATTACATATATAAATATGAATTTTAAATATTTTTTTAAAATTTTATTAATTGCAATACAAAGTCTTCTTTAAGGAAACATCTAATGAGTAGACTACCTCATAGTTAATATTTCATTCTTCCTAAAGGCACTTGCCTAAGGCACTTGACTGCTAACCAGAAGGCTGGCGGTTCAAACCCACCAGCCACTCCTCGGAGGGAAGGTTGGGCAATCCTACTTCCGTAGTGATACTGCCTTGGAAACCCAAGGAGGGGTCGCTATGAGTCGGGGGTGACTTGAGGGCAAATAACAACAACAACAACAACAATCTCTTTTTGGGAGCTCTGATGGCGTAGTGTCTAAGCCATTTGACTAGTAACCAGAAGGCTGGCGAATGAAACCCACCAGTCACTCCTCGGAGGGAAGACTGGGCAGTCTACTTCTGTGGAGATAGCTCCTCAGAAACCCAAGGAGGGGTTGCTATGAGTCAAATCGACTGTATGGCAGTGAGTTTGGTTTGGTCTCAATAATAAAAAATATGCTGAAAATTTACCTCAAACCAGAATCCTTGAGGGTATCACATATTCCTTTCTTCAAGTCACTCCGGACTTAGATAAGATTGGCATCACTCAATTAATCTTTGTAATTGTGTTGTTTTCTTCCTATTCTCATTAAGTTGTGTCTCTTATATCCTCTTACCAAATAGATTGTAAGGTACAGGGCATGAATCTCATTTTTCAAGCCCTTTTCAGAGTGCTTAGAAGAGTGAGGATTCATAATGCAAGCTCAGCAAGTGTTGTCTTTGGAAAGCAAAATCCTAGAATGAAAATGTACTCATCTTTAAAACCAAAATAGAGGAGAGAGAGATCATTTGTGTTTGTGTGTGTGTGTGTGTGTGTGTGTATAATCTTTTGAATGACTAGATTTTTTTTTTTTTTCTTTTTTGGTCTAGCAAATAGACTACATAACCAATAAGGTTGTATCAGATATTTTAATAAAGTGAGAAGCTAAAATAATATGACTGGGATGATTTAATTGACATTTTGTGATTTTTAATCTCACAAAGGGTTTATTAAGTACAGCTAGACACCTATCAAACAACCTTCTTTTTAACAGCCACATGCAAGGTCTGAAATCAGGTTGAAAATGTTTTACATTCTGCCTGGTTTTCTCATTTACTTGGATGACTTTACACAGCAACATCAGTTTATGTTAGAATTTTAATTTATGGTGAAATCTTTTTCACCTGTAATGAATTTGACTAAGAATCATGGAATGATACTGGAAAAAGCAGGCAGCCATATATAACATTTATATTCTATTTTATGAATTCTGAATCTGGTGATTTATTATTATTATTATTCCTTTGCTTACTTGTATTTTGTGGCTTTGTCAATTCTGTCTCCATTGTCTAAGTTATCAAAACCTCACCATACTAAATCTAACATAATTGCTTTCCAAGTAGATGTGATCCGCCTTCTGAAATCCTAAACACGTTTTGTGTGACTGTGTTAGTTTCCTAGTGCTGCTCTAACACAAATACAAATGGGTGGCTTTAAAGAGCAGAAATTTAGTTTCTCACAGTTTAGAAGGCTAGAAGTCTGAATTCAGAGTGTGGTTCTAGGGGGAGGTCCTTGTTTGTCTATTTCCATTAATAGCAGCCAGCAATCCTTGGAGTTCATTGGCTTGTAGATTCATCTGTCTCCTTGTCATCAAAGAGCATCTGTCTATCCCCTGTATGTATTTGCTTCTGTATCTAATCTGCTCTTTTTAAAACTCAGAAGTGATTAGGTTTAAGACACACCTTACACTATTTGTTGTTATTGTTATGTACCATCGAGTTGGACCCGACTCATAGCGACCCCTCCTTGGGTTTCCAAGGCAGTATCACTCTTATGGACCCATTAATGTAAGAAATAACACATTATTCCCAGACAAGACTGTGTCCACATGCATAGGGATTAGGATTCCAACACATATTTTGGGGGACATAATTCACCATAACAATCATGCTAAAATGTTATTGCCCTTTTCACCTTTTATTATTTACATGCACAATGCAATTATTTTATTATATTATAAGCCTTTTGAGAGTGGAATTCATATTTTTTAAAAATTTCTGTATCTCTCATAACACCTATCACAGTGTCTGATAGCTGGTCTGATAGCTAGTGCGTTCTCAAAGACAAGTCAGGTTCCACAGTTTATGGTAAATTTCTATCACCAGGAACCTGAGTCATCTCAATCTTCTTTCTGCTTCAATTCCCATGACAAATTAATAATGAGAGTCTCACTAGTATCTCTCTAATCTCCCCATCAGGAGTGCCTCATTACCCTTGGCAGATCCCTCCCACTCTTTCCAGTAGTCCGTTCTCTACCCTGCACAATAACCTCAAGAATAAGCATATTGAACATCCCAAAGTTCATGAAGATAGCACAGGACTGGGTAACATTTCATTCTATTATACAAAAGGCCACCATGAGTCAAGGTGGACTCAATATGGACAAATAATAACAATATCCTGCACTATATCTGATAATAATCATCTTCCATTTAAATCCTCAGTGGCTTCTTAATGGTTTGATGACAACAGTCCAAATCTTTAACTCAGCTGACAAAAGCAAAAGACCTGCACAGTAAGATCTCTGCCTTTTTTATCAGCCTCCTCTGGTACAGGGAGCTCTGGTAGCATAGTGCCTAAGACACTTACCTGCTAACCAGACGGCTGGTGGTTCAAACTCACCAGCCACTCCTCGGAAGGAAGGTTGGGCAATCCTACTTCTGTAGTGATACTGCCTCGGAAACCCAAGGAGGGGTCGCTATGAGTCGGGTTTGACTCGACGGCACATAACAACAACAACAACAACCTCTGGTACAATTCTCTAGCTGGCTAACTATATGAAATGGCCTTCATCCAGTTCTTACAACTGACTGTGTTTCTTCTGCCAAGAACCTTTGTATATCTCTCTTGTTGAAACACACTGTTATCCTAGGTATTTCCTCATTATCCTTTACGCTTACCTGAAACTTTACTTTATTAAGAAAAACTCCTCAGGCTATTTAACTTCTTATCTTGTCCTTGAAATGCTCCTTCATAAGCACTGCTTTGTAATTAATTTATTTAGCATGAATTGCTTAATTCTAGAGACCTCTTCCCTAGAATATGAGCTCTATGAGTTATTGACCACTATTTGTTTTGTTCACTGCTCTTGTCTTAATTATTTAGTCCTGTTACAATAGAAATACTACATGTGGATGGCTTTAACAAACGGAAATTCATTTTCTCACTGTGTAGAAGGCTGGAAGTCCAAATCCAGAGTATCGGCTCCAGGGGAAGGCTTTGTCTCTCTGTAGCATCTGAAGGAAGGTCCTTGTCTCTTTGAGCTTCTGCTCCTAGGAGATTTTCAGGTGGCTTGGCATCTCTCTTCCCTCATGTCTGCTTCTTTCAATTGCTTGTTTAATCTCTTTTAGATCTCAAAATAGATTGATTTAAGACACAACCTACCCTAATGTTGTCTCATCAACATAACAAAGACCACCCATTCCCAAATAGGATTATAACCACAGGCATAGAGGTTAGGATTTCCAACATATTTTTGGAGGACACAATACAATCCATAACAGTTCTTTGTATATAAGTCTGATACAAAGTCTTGAATTTTTGAGTGATCAAAAATTGAGTGATAATTATTTTGAAATAATAAATTGATTAATCAAAAGAGATATTGCATAAACAGAAGTACAGATGAGAACTAAGGTAATATTAGTTTGGGAGGGTAATAATATCATTATGACCTTCCATTGTATTCACTCATAGTTAATTGATTGGAACTCATCACCAAGGATAATTTTACTATGTACATGCGTACTTGCTGTACAGTCTTCCCTATGGGAAGATGTCCTTACTCTCCTTACAGTGTCTCTCTTTTTGCTTTGGTAGTTGATGGACAGTGGCAAGAGTGGAGTTCCTGGAGCCAGTGCTCTGTGACTTGCTCAAATGGGACCCAACAGAGAAGCAGGCAGTGCACTGCAGCAGCTCATGGGGGCTCCGAGTGCAGAGGGCCATGGGCAGAAAGTAGAGAGTGCTATAACCCTGAGTGTACAGGTAAGGCCTGATCGTTGCTTATAAAATGCATCTGCCATTTATAAGCCATGACAGAACCATGCCAGATATCATGAAATAATTAAATAATGCCTATTTATTTAGACTAAATGAAGCCAATTATACTAGAGCTCATTGTACTATGAGTCATATTAATAGCAAAATCCTTGAACAAACGTTATTTTCTTATGAGACAAAAGGAAGTTATGAGATCAAATACTCATGAACTTGATGGCGTTTAGCACCAGACTTTCCCTTTTTACAAGCAAGGTCCAATGTCCATTGGAAGAACCTGACAAACATATAAACTTCGTTAATCACAATTCTTTATAACTGAATAGATGTAAAATATTTGAATAAAGTATATTTATGTTGTTGTTAGATGTTGTCTAGTCAGTTTTAACTCATGCAACCCCCATGTGCAAAAGAACAAAAATATTGCCCAGCCATCTTCATGGTCATTAATATACTTGAGTTCATTGTTGCAGCCACTTTATATTTTGAGTACCTTCCAATGTAGGGGATTCATCTTCCTGAAGTATGTTGGACAATATTATGTTGGGAACCATGGGGTTTTATCTGATTCATTTTCAGAAGTAAATTATCAGGCCTATCTTCCTAGTCTTTCTTACTCTGGCAGCTCTGATGTCACAGTGGCTGACACTACTTGTATTTTAAATACTAGTAGCATAACTTCCAGCAACACAGCAACATGCAAGACACCACAATATGACAAACTGACAGATGAGTGTTGGAAAGTCTATTTGTGATGGTAGCTTAATAAAAGTTGAAGGTACAGTGTTATCCTCAGATTTTAAATTCCTAAAGCATTGGATTATAGACTGTAGCTCTTGACTCTGACACATTTCTTTCAGCTAATGGTCAATGGAACCAGTGGGGTCACTGGAGTGGATGTTCCAAGTCCTGTGATGGTGGCTGGGAAAGGCGAATAAGGACTTGCCAGGGTGCAGCGATAACAGGACAGCAATGTGAAGGAACAGGTGAAGAAGTGAGAAGATGCAGTGAGCAGCGATGTCCTGGTAAGAACAAACTGAAGTTATCCATATGCAAATATTCTGTGACTTGAAAAAAATAATAATTAAAAATGTTGTTATGGTTTAAGGGAAGTACTTCCTCAATTGAAGGTGCCAAAGGGTCAGAGAAGCTGCATCTTCTGACCTTCTCTAACCCCACAAGAGGAAGATAGAATCACCATCAGTAGCTCAAGGCCTATTCCTGTGAGGCCAGGCATGCTACCTCCCTCCAGCCCTTTCAAAAACCCTGACCCCAATCATTCCTCCTGCAGTGCTCACCACCTCTCTGCTGGGTTTGATAATTCACTGCAGTGGCCACACACAACTCTCAGATTATGGGGTTTATTAGGGAAGCAACAGGCTACAATTCAAGTTCAGGAACACACTCAGTCTCTGTCAGCCCATTGTGTCTCAGCTGACAGTCTCTCTAAGTCTCTCTCCCAGCAGTACACCTCTCTCGGTGTCTCTCACTTCTCTCAGGAGCACATTTCTCCCAGCAGCACGTCTTTCCCAGCCAGCAGTCAGAGAGACTTCCTTTGCCTCTAGAAGGGCTCCTTTTGAGCCTGGCAAAGTGACCACTAACCAGTCCCAACATCAGAATTCTATACACCTGCGAGAGAGAGAACTTCCCAGAAAATTACTTGATGCTACACCCAACAGAAATACCCTGGGTGGATAACTTTAGCAATCAGGAGCTACTCAGTTGCTCACAGCAAATTCCACCGTGGAGTTTATAAAGACTTATGGCTAGAAAAGCCACACTATGTAATTTACTACACTGCAGATGGATTGCTAAGTGACAATTTACATATTCCTATGATTTATGGGACATCCTTTTTTTTTTTTCTTTCACTAGTCTTAGGATATTTCTATTATAAATTTTTAAATTGTTTGCTGAAAAATGACATTCAAAGATGTAGCAATACAAATACTAAACAGCAAGGAGACTGAACATGGTGTAAATTTGTAAGGGCTACTATTTTTGTCACTATTTTTTATAAAATGTTTGTTTATTGAGGACATAAAACAAGTTACCTTAGATCATATAAACTATGAAAAGAAAGTTAAAGGTAAATCATAGCTAAGTGCAACAATAAGAGGAGATGATGTTGAAATTCAGAAGCTTTAAGTTCTGATCCTAATTAATCTTACCTCGATGTATGATGTTGGCTGTCTCTGATTACTTGTTCTTTCCCCATTTTCTACTATAAAAAGGATAGGAAGTACTAGGAAAGAAGGCCAAATGGAAATGGGAAACACAGGCAAAAGGTTTTTGCAAAAAAATGCTATTTAATATTTGTATTTGTATGAGTGATGGTACATTATTGGGATTGCAATCAATAGCATGAAACAAAATTTGCATGAATTATAGAATAGAAAATTGATTTGATCTGTAAACTTTCACCCAAATCACAATAAAAATTTAAAAAAAAGAAATTCCTGTGAGGAAAATACTCTAAAATGAAAGTATAAGACCTTAATAAGTAGTGAAATAATAGAAGCACTGCTATACTAGAGGATTTTACATATAGGCATAGAAAAGAACAAAGGGTCAGAGATCACCTAGGTCATAGATCTCTAGCTTAAAAGATCATTTACAAGAAAAAGTCTTAATCTTGTATACCAGTACCAGTTGCCTTGCATCAATTCCAGCTCATGGCAACCCCATGTGTATCAGAGCAGAATTGTTCTCCATAGGGTTTTCCGTGGCTGATTTTTTAAAGTAGATTTCCAGGCCTTTCTTCTGAGGCATTTCTGGGCAGACTCAAACCTCCATCCTTTCTGTTAGCAACCTAATGGATTAAGTGTTTGCAGCACCCTGGAACTATAATCCTGTGTACATTCAGTGAGATACTATTAGCACATCAAGAATTCAATAAATAAAGTGAAGATCAGGGTTTTAGAATAATATGATATGAAAAATTGCCATAAGTATAGTAGAAATTATGAAACTTATACATTTCACAAGTTGGTATAGAGGAAAGTGGTGAATTCAGCGAATTCAAAGACCACATTTGCATACTGTCTCTGCTAGTAACTCTTTGTGGACAAGTAGTCAATCTCTGTGGCTACTGGTTCCTCATGGATACAAGGAATGGCACCGACTGGAAGATGTCTAAACTTCCTTTCCAGTTCAGAAATCTATGAATTTTTATCTCCAAAGTGACAATTCAGTTTAGAAAAAAACACAAGAAACTCTAAAAGTCATCCAAGGGTTAAAACTTTCCATTTCTCCATGGTTAGAATTCAAAGATTTCTCACACTTCAACATTAAGAATATCAAAGGAACTGGACTTTAAGAGTAAGATTATTTCAGTGTTTTGCTTTTAGAGCTTAGAAAATATCTAAAACTAGTTTTTAGTTTTAATTCTTAAGACCCCATGAATGCAGAATGATAAGTAGTCAGCATGCAGATTTTATTGAGTAGGATACATATACAGATTAGCACTGTGAAATTCCTCCCATGCTGCATGAGAATTAAGAAGCATTAAAAAATATGTACATATTTTTTTTCCCCCAGAGAGAAATATCATTAAAACAGTAGGTGTGAGTAAGTAAAACCCTTTCAATATTTGAAGTTACATAAATCTGTGTGAATGTACCAAGTTTCTTAACTGGTCTTTTAAAACTGCTTTCCATCTCCATTTACAGAGGTAAAATGGTGCTGTGGCAGTCAAATTTACAGAGATTGCCACCTGCTGTTAGAAAAACGTTTTGCAAAATTATTTATGAGAAAGATATTATACTTTATTTGGTATGCCTGTTTACTGGCTTTTGTGATTTCAGGCAGGCTAATTTCATTTTACTCTTTTCAGTAATATAATTTGAAAAGAACCACAAACCACTTCTAAGTATACAAATAACACTTTCATAATTAAAATGAATTCTTGCCTAAGCTAAATTAGCACTTATATAGGGGTAGAAAAATAAATATACATACTGAGCAATAATTTTTGAATATATCCTAATCTGGTGATGTTATATAAACACAAATTGCATTTTGTAACAAAAGTTGTGAGTTGTTGTTAGGTGCCATCGAGTCATCTCCAACTCATAGCAACCCTATGTACAAGCAGAACGAAACACTGCCTGGTCCTGTGCCAGCCTCACAATCCTTGCCATACTGAGCCCATCATTGCAGCCATTGTGTCATCCACCTTGTTGAGGGTCTTGCCCTTTTTTGTTGACCCTGCACCTTACCAAGCATAATATCCTTCTCCAGAGAATGGTCCTTTCTGACAACATGACCAAAATAGATCAGATGAAATCTGACCACTTTTGCTTTCAAGAAGAATTCTGGTTGCACATCTTCCAGGACAGATTTGTTAGTTCTTTTGGCAGTCCATGGTCCTTTCAGTAGTATTCACCAATACCACAACTCAAAAAACATGATCTCTTCTTTGGTCTTCCTTGTTCATTATCCAGTTCTCACATGCATATGAGGTGATTGAAAATACCATGGCTTGGGTTAGGTACACCTTATTCTTCAAGGAGACATCTTTGCTCTTTAGCACTTCAAAGAGGTTTTTTGCAGTAGTATTTTAAAATATACTTCTGCATAGAATTTTTTTTTTAAACAAAATAAAAGTGGATTTTCTTTTATATCTATCCTTTATCTTTTTAATGTGCAGCTATGTTATCCTTAGATTACCTGGTCAAAAGTGTAAGATTTATAAATAACTCAGTTTTTCATATGGACATAAGTTGTGTCCTTGAGTTCAAGCTCTGCTCAATTGCCTCTCTGCAGTCAATTGTATTACCTTTTAATTTTGAGTATAGTTCCTAATGCCAGTCATTTTGTTGCTCCACACTTACACATTGCCAGTATTAATTAAGAAAACTTGCAAATTACCATAAGAATCACTAAGGCATTTTTTTCTCTCTCTAAAATAACAAAACTTCAACAAATGATTCTGTCAAAACAGTGGTTTTTTTTTCCTTGTAATTATTTTTAGTAGTGTTCATTCTTAATTTTTCTTCAGGTTGCTTGAAACAGCTAGTATTTATTTTTATGCTTCATTTAATTTGGATGCAAAACAAATTAATCAAGTTTTTCAAGAGAGCCTCCTCTGTTGTCAGGAAGGAGAAATATAATATATGCACATTTTTGTCTGGATAATTAATAAAAAATAATGATTAATCATCTGGGTTTAATCAAATGCTGCTCTGATATCTACTAAAAGTAGAAGTAAAGAACATTTTACCAACAAGATTAGGATATTTCTTTACTGACAAGTAAATAAAATAAGAAGATGAAAAATGTCACCTTTGACCAAAAATAGATAGTGCTTTTGTCTTCATCAGAGAAGAAAAGGAGAGGGATTTAAAAAATGTAGTATTTCAAGAAAAATACCACTAATTAGGAAATAGAATAGCTGCCCCATTTTTAAATTGGTAAAGTCAACCAAATAGTAATTTTAATCTCAATTAACACCCCCTTGGTTTGAGGGTTAAAATGGAACAATGTTGATAGTTCCTCTGATTTCATTACTACCATGTGAGGAGATATTATCATGGTTTATGTTTGTGTGTTTGTTTTCAAATATTTTCATGGTTCATATCATTCAGAAAGCAGATGTTATTCGTGGACTGGCCTATGGTATCTTCCAGGCTTCCTGAGAACCTCCTTGCTCTGTTGTCAGAGGCAAAACAAAACCCATTGCTGTAGATTCCAACCATAGCAACCCTGTAGAACTGCTCCATAGGGTTTCCAATGCTATAATCTTTACAGATGCAGCCCACTACCTTTCTTCTGGGGAGAGGTTGATAGTTTTGAACCACCAACCTTTTGGTTAGCAGCCAAGTGCTTAACCACTGCTCCCCCTGTGTGCCTTGTTACCAGGTGTAGGGCTACTTATTCCTCTAACTCTAACCCAGGAGCCATTATTTTGTAATTATTTTCTGCTAAATTGGAATTTACCATTAATAAGGTAGATGTTAACGTAATTTGTACATAAAAGTTTCTTCTCACAGCTACAGTTGTCTTTCTGCAAATGGTGAGTGAAGGTTGTAAACTGAATATGCTGAGAAAAACTTGTGAAGTGATATAACCATATCAGAGATGTATACATTCATAACAACTTAAACATAGCATTTGATGTGACATTTAACTCTAAATATTCATACCAAAGGAAGGAAATAGTAATGTTTTGTCATATAAAACTTCTTTTCTTCAACATTGGAATGCATTTGAAAGACCCCTTGGGAGAAATGGCATTGTAGGAGAGACTGTTAATCAAAAGTTGCTTTCCAACAAGATCATGTCTTCCCGGGAAACCCAGAGATTTTCATTCAGTTTCTCAGTAATTTTCTTGTAACTCTGCTTCAGTAGCGAGAAAGAATTACAAAGCTTGCTTTCATTGAACTCCGCTACTTATTGTCCAGAGTGCTCCTCAAATCATAGCATACACAAGAAGTTCTAGTACAGTTTGTTAAATCAGATTCCTGATAGACATCAAGAGTTTCTGATTCGATAGGTCTACTATGTGCCTGATAATCTGCATTTCTAACCAACTCCCAGGATGCTGGTGATGCTGGTCTACGAACTGCACTTTGAGTTTTATTGGCCTACAATAAAACAAATAAGATGCCAAAGTAACAAAAAAAAGGGGAAAACATTCCTTCATTTAGATACTTGGTAATAGCTGTGATATTCTCAAAATTGCAAAATTTTATTTTACTGATGCTTCTTCATAAAAGGTGAAGGATTGTTTCAGAAATCGATTCATAATGAAAATACCAAACCCACTGCCATTGAGTCAATTTCTACTCATTGCAACCCTACAGGACAGAGTAGAGTTGCCCCATAGGATCTGAACCCTGTAAATCTTATGGAAGCAGACTGACACATCTTTCTCCTGCAGAGCAGCAGATGAGTTAAAGCACAAACATGTCAGTTAGCAACTGAGATCTTTAACCACTGTGCCGCCAGGGCTTCTGTAATGAAAATACAGACAGTGCATTTTAAGTCTCCCTAGCCAGGTAATGTAGTGCCTAAGGCACTTGATTGCTAACCAGAAGACTGGCAGTTCAAGCCCATCAGCCACTCCTCGGAAGGAAGATGGGGCAAACTACTTCCGTAGTGATACTGCCTTGGAAACCCAAGGAGGGGTCGCACCTAACACCAACAACAGTCAGATCATGTTTCAACCAAAATAAGATCTCTTTATAGCAGTCAGTCAAAGAAAAATTGGATTTTTAACTAGTTGTAGACAAAATAGGATAATTTCCTCATTATCTAGCTCTCAGTTCTCCAACTCCTATTTCCAGAGGAAAAAATGACTAGAGTTTGGGAAATGAAGATGTCACATGACAGATTTAAGACTAATTGCTTTTCCTGGACATTGATTCATCCTCATGGATCCCCATTTTTCCTGGACCATGGAAAGCAGGAGGAAAAAAAAAAAAAAAAGAGGAAAGAAAAAGAACTTGAGTATCATTTGAATAGGTTTGATATAAGCTGTCAACTACCCAGATACAGACGTTCTATAGTCCTGCCATTCCCTGCAGCACTCTTCTTAACAACAGGAGTATATTTTTACTGCCTCATATCCTCCAAGACTGTTGGCTACTATTAGTTATATACAGGAAAATAACATTTGGTTGTGGGATGGGGAGGTATATCAGGAGGAGGAGGGTGTCTTATCTCATATTGGTTTGTTTTTCCCTAAGGTCTGGTAGCATAGTGGCTAAAGCACTTGCCTGCTAACCAGACGGCTGGCGGTTCAAACCCACCAGCCACTCCTCGGAAGGAAGGTTGGGCAATCCTACTTCCGTAGTGATACTGCCTCGGAAACCCAAGGAGGGGTCGCTATGAGTCGGGGTCGACTCGACGGCACATAACAACAACAACAACAACAAGGTCCGAATTAGAGGAACAGTTAATCACTATAGATACAAATACTTTGTCATTGTTAGCAACAAGTTTAATAATTCAGATTCTTCCTCTAAATTGTGGAACACTCCATTTTAAGGCTAAACATAACCATTATGTCAAATATGTCTGTGAATTTTACGTTAATAAAGAGAAAAACATCATAATATTCTACACTGGAATATTCCATACAATTAGAATCTTCTTTACCTTTATCATTCCAAGCCATAAGGTTGGTTGATCACCAAGAGTACTTCATTTGAGCTCCTATTCCAGTAGAATCTCTAGTATTTTCTGTTATCAGCTTTTACGTGCATATCATATAAAGTAGTTTTCATTGCCTGCTCAGTTCATAAAAAGGTTGAAGCACATGTTTTCTTTTTTTTTCAATTTTATTTTGATTTGGGTGAAGATTTACAGAGTAAATTCACTTTTCATACAGCAGTTCACATATACTTTGTCTCATGTCATTGACCAAAATTTACAATGCAACAGCTCCCCTCCCACTTCCTCCCCATAGTTACCTCTTCCCAGTGTCCATCCCTCCATACTCTTCTGCGCCCTGAGCTGTCTCCCTGTGCATAAGCAGCCCTTCCTTGTCCCATGATTGTTCTCTCCAGGGTGTGGAAGCACATGTTTTCACTGATTATTTATGGATATAAGCAAATAATATCACACTGCAGTGTTCACATGAGTTGTTCATCTAAAACCAATGAGTTCAATGTTGACAGTAGGTGGCACTAAGTAATAATTTCTTTCTTCTCAAATGTTCTACTTATTCTTGCCAAGTCACTTCACATACATTCTAAAAAGCAGGAAAATTTACTCAAACTAACAGATAAACAATACGCAAGAGAGGCAACGTGTTACATAGTAAATATCTAAGGTAGCATCCAGTCCTTCAAATAACATGGGATTTATTACCTTTTCTAGTTTATAATTCTGAAACAAATCAGCTCAATTTTATGGGCAGAATTAAGGAAGATCCACTGAGGTCCAAAAGAACCAATATTCATTCCAGATGTTACTACATATCCGTTATTCAAACCTGTTGCTAGGGGATAATTACTATGATTTATAATTTGTCTTCTCAGATTGCTCATCAGATGAAACTTTGAGAAAGCTCTCACAGCTTCTGCCACTGCAGAAACTTGTTATAAATTTATACTGCCCTGTATTAGCCAATTTAGGAGCTCTGGTAGCGTAGTGTCTAAGGCACTTGACTGCTAACCAGAAGGCTGGTGGTTCAAACCCACCAGCCACTCCTCGGAAGGAAGATGGGGCAGTCTACTTCCATAGTGATACTGCCTTGGCAACCCAAGGAGGAGTTGCTATGAGTTGGGTCCAACTCAATGGCACATAACAACAACATATTAGCCAATTTAGGAGCTCTGATAGCATAGTACCTAAGGTACTTGACTGCTAACCAGAAGACTGGCGGTTCAAACCCACCAGCCACTCCTCGGAAGGAAGAGTAGGCAATCTACTTCCATAGTGATACCGCCTCGGAAACCCAAAGAGGGGTCGCTATGAGTTGGGTCCAACTTGACGACACATAACAACAACAACAACAATATTAGCCAATTTAGACATATTTGACAACATGCTGATCATTTTCAAATTAAAATTGGTAATTTAAGCAACAATTTTTGACAATTTTTTCTTCCCTTCATCCTTCATTGTTTTCATAGTAAAAAATAAACATAAATTTTAGTATTTACTTAACAATTTATTTTAAATTACTGCAATTAGTAAAATTCCTTTTGTAGTTCAATGTTTACCTAGTCACTAATCCTAAACCAGCACTCCTTGGAAGGAAGGTTGGGCAATCCTACTTCCGTAGTGATACTGCCTCGGAAACCCAAGGAGAGGTCTCTATGAGTCGGGGCCGACTCGATGGCACATAACAACAACAACAACAACAACAAAATCCTAAACCATTGATGTTTCTCATCCTCAATTATGGTCATCTCATCTTATTCTCTCATATGTGTATGACCCTAAGAATTTTCCCCTAGCACTCTTCTTTTTCATTGCTGTCATCTCTATCTAAAACCATCACTCTGTGAGGAGCACCAACAAATCTACATCTTTGTGCCTACTTACTCACAAATTCCTGATATCCATTCCCATAGCCCTAATGTAAACTCAGACCCTATGTGACCAGCAGAGCTTTCCTCTCTGATCACATTAAAGCCTTTGGTGTTATCTGGAGTAATTCCTCATTCTCATCAATTCTTTTCTAGTAATAGACTCACCTTCATCAACTATCTTTTTCAGTGGTCCTGTTTTCTCTGAATTCTGCCACCTCCTATTAATGGAGGAAAGGCAGTCCAGCATGAAGAGCCTGGAATTTAGAGTTAAACAAAGTTGGGCTGGAATTTTGACTCATCACAAGCTAAATATATAATAAATTTGGGCAAGTTTCTTAACCTCTTCAAGCCTCAGTATCCTTGCACTGAACTGCTAACCAAAAGGTTGGTGGTTCAAAACCACAGCCTCTCCATGGAAGAGAGATGTGGCAGCCTGCTTCTGTAAAGATTTACAGGCTTAGCAACCCTGTGAGTTAGTTCTACTCTGCTCTATAGTGTTGTTATGAGTCAGATTCAACTCCATGGCAGTGTGTTTGGTTTGGGGGTTATATATGGGGACAGTAATATTTACCTTAGGGGTTATTTTAAGGATGAAAATAAAATACTATAATATTTGAGATTATTAAATAGCAGTCTAGTTTCTCCTTGTCTGTTACATATTATTATAGCAACCACCTAATGTATGAGTTTATTCGATTACTGTCCCATCTTCATGGCATTGTCCTGTGACTCGTTTGTTCAGAATACTTGCATGACTTCTCAGTCCTTGCCAAATTATTGCTAGGCTCTCTGGGAGTCCAGTATCCCCACGTATTACTTTCCTGGGTTATCACCCTCTGCTCTATCAAATAGATCCAAACTCTGGTTCCTGGATATGGGATGCATGTCTCTCCTTAGCTTGTTGCTATCGTTATTGCCCACCAGGGCTCTTTTGGTGTCCTTGTCATCCTCATTCTCACCCACTGAAATGAGAAGGTCTTGAGATCCCATCCATCAATGCTGTCTCTTCTCTTACTAGTCTTCCTTCTTCCCCAATCTTATGAGTGCTATTGCCTCTTTGAATTCCTATAATTTTCCTTATTATATTGGGACTTCTCTCTCTGTCAGAACTGCAGCTTATTGAAGATGGAGTATCTATATTCAGACTTCCAAAGCCCATACTGTGCACTGAAATGTTGTCCCTGTCTTGAACATCATAGGTCATTAAATACATGTTATTTTCAATGTTTTTATTCCATGTAATACCCACTATAACTGGAGTAATGAAAGCAATTACACTAAAGCATATGAAAAATAAAGTTTTACAGTGACCATGATATTAATACTTTAATGTTAGAAGTTCTTTTACTCTTTTAAAATGTTTTATTTACTTAAATAGAATTTATTAGATGCCATTTTAATCACATATACTATTTATATTTTGTAATTATAATTTGTGCTGTGATTCTTCTTTCTTTATAAACAAATAATTAACATTTTGGAGGTAGGAAAAATGTATACATTTTCACAGTTTTCCCAAGTCTCAACCCAACTTATTTCTTAGGCCAGAGCTCCCCAAGGCAGTCCTTTCTCATGTTGGACTTGTCCCAGTTAAGTCCAAATGTTGATTTCCTAAGGTCTCCTTTAAGGAGCCCTAGTTATTCAGTGGTTAAGTGCTTAACTACTAACTGTAAAGTTTGTAGTTAGAACCACCAGCCACTCCAAAAGAGAAAAGACTTGGTAATTTGCTACCATAAAGATTTTAGCCTAAGAAACTCTATGGACAGGCAGTTCTACATTGTTCTATAGGTTTACTAGTTGACTCTACGGCAGTGAGTTTGGTTTTTGTTTTTGGAGACAGTTGTCAGGAGCTCTGATGTGGTAGTGCCTAATGCATTTGACAGCTAACCAGAAGGCTGGCGGTTCCAACCCCCCAGCCACTCCTCGAAAGGAAGATGGGCAATCTATTCCTTAGAGATACCGCCTCAGAAACCCAGGGAGGAGTCTCTATGACTCAAACTGAGAGCAGACTGTGGCCAGTCTCCTCTAGCTTCAAGCAGTTTGGCCAGTTTACCCATTGTGCCTATAACCATTATCATTTTCTATATGTGCCATACACAAAGAAGGTTGAGAAGCAATGCTGTCCTAAGCAGTTTGCAAGATAATGTAAGAAGTTAAACAAATATGGTTTCTCAGCAAATCTTGAGTGTAGCCCAACACAGAACTAAGTTTAGCTAAAAGTTATTACTCTACATAGAGTTATTCCTCAAAATTAAGTTAACTATAAGTTTTATTATGATGATGATTAACTGGCTAGTTTGCAAAGTTGAGATATAGAATATACAAAAAATAGAATGTGGTTGGGTGTGTATATATAAAAATCATCCTGGTCATGTACTCAAACAAACAATCTACAAAAATGCACTTTGTTTGCTAATAAATTTAAAATTTGTGATTCACTGACTGCCAGAGTTAAGCAGGATATTTCGCACAACATATAAATAACTTCTATAGCAAACAAAACAGTGTTCTGTGTTTAGAGACAGTATAACATTCTGTAAAAATGCACTTAGAAGTCAGTTTGATTGATCTTAAGTCCAGTACCTCCTAGTTGAGTGACTTCAGGCCAGATATTTCTTTCTGTCTTGAATTCCACATACTTAAAATGGGATAATAATTGCACCCACTTCAAAAGTTGACTGTGACAATTAAATGAAATAAAATATTTGTACACTTAGAAGAGTGTCTGATTCATAGTGATGTGTAAATATTGCTGATATAAGTGTATGTGATTTCAGTTTGAAACTGATAAATGCCATTTTTTATATGCTAAATAGCTGTTTTGAAACACATTTTTTAAACACAATTCTTCACCCTCAGCCCTTAGCAGTACCATGAATTCTTCATGAGTAGGTTTCACCTCTTAAATTAGATCTATGAGCTGTATGGTCACAGAGACCAGATCTTTCTCACTTACCTCTATATCCCCCAGCACATGGAATCCCCAAGCCTAAGAAATAATGAATTACCAGCAAGCGAGATTCAAAATGTGGGTCACGTTGGGTCACATATAGTGCGTGCTTTTTTTATTATTTTTTTTATTTTTCTGCATGCCAGCACTACAGTTTAAAATCAGTTTCTCTTTAATACTGAAATTCTACCATATGGGGTGCAAACTAATTTTCCACATGAAATTGATTTAAGCTCTGTATAATTTTTGCTATTTTTAAGAGACAGAAAATCAGTTTGAATAGACAGATTAACAACTAATCACTAGGTAATTGCTACCTTGTTTTAAGAGAGCATGCTAACTACATACTTGTGACTTCAAGCACAGTTGTGTCTTACAAATGGGATTTTATATCTTTGACTAGTGATAGGAAAGTGGTATCTTTCAGCTGATAAACAGAGTTGCTATTCCTTTTTGCTATGGCATAAAAGTACAAGCACCCTTCACACTGCTGCATAAAGATATGTTTTATTTTAAGCACAATAAGTAGCCTCATTTAATTATGTATCTTCTATTTTACAAAATATATCTAGGTAGCATTTGTTGTTGTTGTGTTTGCTGTTGAGTCAGAGCCAACTCATAACAACTCCTCCTTGGGTTTCTGAGGCAATATCACTACGGAAGTAGATTTCCCAATCTTCCTTCTGAGGAGTGGCTAGTGGGTTTGAACTGCCAGCCTTCTGGTTAGCAGTCAAATGCCTTAGGCACTATGCCACCAGAGCTCCCATAGATAGCATTAGGCAGGGAAAAAAAAAAACAAAAACATAAATCTCTACTTTATGTTTCTTTCTTGAACTTTAGATCTGCATTATTGCTGTTTTTGATATTTTGTGTTATAGAATTGATGTTGACTCATGGCAACACCATATGACACAATAAAAGTGCCCCACAGGGTTTTCTAGGCTGTAATCACTATGGGAACAGATCACCCGGTCTTTCTCCTGCTGCTTAACTGATATTTTATAACTAACTCTGCTCAGCTGTCTCCAACCCAACACTTATTCAGCATCTTAACTCCCAGATCATCTTCTCCTCCCTTGTCCCATTCTATATGGAAAATTGAGCTTTGTCTTTTATTTCTTCCTTATCCTTATCTCTTGTATCCAATCAGCCATGGAGCTGAACCCATTCTCTTTCTGAATAGATTTGAATCCATACGCTTTCCATTGTCACTACCTGTGATTCACGCCCCTCCTCCACTTACATCATTTAGATTGTCACAGGTCACTCTGCCTTCAGTCCTTTTTATCTCCAATCTATGTTCCAAACTGCAGGTGTTTTAGTTAACAGTGCTTCTATAACAAAAAAAAAAAAAAAATACTACAAGTAGGTAGCTTTAAAAAACAGAAATTTATTTTCTCACAGTTCAGGAAGCTAGAAGTCCAAATTCAGAATGTGACTCTAGGGGTAGGGCTTTCTTTGTTTGTTTCAGCTTTTAATAGCTCCCAGCAGCCCATGCCGGGGCTTGTAGCTGCATCTGTCTTCATCACCTTTATTCCTCTTCTGTGTGTGCGTGTCTCTGCCTTTATTCTAGTCTTTTTACAACTCAGAAGTGATTAGGTTTAGGATCCATCCTAGACCATCCAGGTTTAGGCTTGTATGGCACCTAACATAATAAAAGAAAAACCCAAACAGGATCACATCCCCAGGTACAAGGGCCAGAAACTCAACACATACTGGGAAACACTGCAAAAATAGCATTTAAGACAGTATACTAAATTTTCCTTCCTCTAAAATAAATTCAGACTCCTATTATGTCTTAACATTCCTTATAACTCCTCTTACTCCTAATATCACCCACCTGTATTTTTACACACTAGCACTTCCAAAACTTTTACAATTTCTGGGATGCAGCAGGTTCTCTTTGCCGTTAGATAATCCTACAAGTGATTCCCATGACACACTTTTCACCTCCCCATTGGCTAATTCTGACTCTTCCTTTGAATCTTAATTTGATCGGATCATTCTGGAAATCCTCCTCTGACATTCTTTTCCCTAAAGTGTTTCTAAAGCAACCAGTACTTCTCTCATCACAGTGGGTATCTTACTATGTTATAATTTCTCCACTTATTGCGTCCCTGACCAGCTTGGGAGTTAAGAGACCATGGCTATTCTTGTTAACCTTTCTTATGTAACAAGGGCATTGGTATATTATGGGTACTCTGAAAATGCTTGTTGAATGAATAAATTGGCTAAGTTCCACTGATGAGAGCCCAGAAAGATTCCCATTTTAGAGTCTTTGTAAACCTAGGATGGCAGAAAACAAAGTTTTATTATTAATGTCTGTTTTTCTTTTTTTCTCTCTTTTGGTTTGAGCATAAATAGATCTATTTTCTGAACTAAAAAATTTTAAGATCTAATCTTCAAAGAGTGATGAATTACCTTTGATGAAATATTTAAAGCAGCTGTGGGATTTGATGTTCCTACAGAAAAGCTGAAAATGCTGAACCAGTTTGCAACTTTGAGAATGTGATTCCCCTGCCATCTTCCTTTTTTTTCCCCCTAAATTATTCATGTGTCAGATATCTGTCATGAGTAGCATAATGAACCCAAGAGTCGGGCTGCATCATTTTCACAGTGGAGCAAAACATAAGGTCTGTTATCCTGTTGAGGTTTTTTTAAAAATTGCTATTCTTCTTCTTATTATTATTATTTCGGCCTGATGGTAGGCAGACCAGAATTAAAAGTCATAGGTGAAACCACCAATTCATTGCCGTCAAGTCAATTCCAACTCATAGTAACTCCGTGGTACAGAATAGAACTACCCCATAAGGTTCTAAGACTATAATTTTTCTCCTGTGGAGTGGCTGGTGGGTTCCATCCACTCACCTTTTGGTTAGTAGTCAAACACTTAACTACTATGCCACTGGGGCTTCTCACTAGGTAAATGCCAAAAAAAAAAAAAAAAAAAACCACCTCACTGCCATCAAACAGATTCCGACATATAGCAACTCCCATTGTGTTTCTAAGCCTGTATATCTTTATGAAAGTAGATTGCCCCATCTTCCTTTGGTGGAGCAACTGATGGGTTTGAACAATTGACCTTATGATTAGCCACCAAATGCCTTATCCACTCTGCCACCAGAGCTCCTCACTAAGTAAATAGGCATCAGTAATTTAGTGCTGTGGCTGGAAAAAGGACAACTGCTATTTAACCAGTTTCTTTTTTTTTCATTCAGAGCTAGGATATATGCAAAACACATTGTGGGATTCTGAACAAGGTCCATAGGCACTTATCAAATCAGGCACAGCCCTCCAGTGCTAACTTTCATCAATACGGTCCTCTGGATACCTATTTTGGCCAAGTAGTAGCTAAGCTCTCTTTTCTACTGTTCTTTTTTTCTTTTCTTTTTTTTTAAATTGTGCTTTAGGTGGAAATTTACAGAGCAGAGTTTGTTTTACATTCAACATTTTGTGTACATTTGGTTTCACTCCCCAATTACCATCCTCAAACCTAACCCACTCTCTTCCCCTCCCTTCCCAGTAACCGCCCCCCAACCCCCACCATGCCCCTCATAGTTATGCACTCCTGTGTGTCCTGCATTTCCTCCATGTGAATGTTACCCCTCTGGTGCCCTGTGGTCAATTGCTCCAAGAGATGCATCTCAACAGACTATGTGGGTGCATCACCCTGGGTTGAGTGGTCTGCATGTATGTCTTATTTACTACTATTGGGCTGAGAGCCAGCCCCTGGGAGTGAGTTTTATTCCAGGCCCAAAGTGTATCCCAGGGCCATAGTATCAGGGGTCTCACCAGACTCCATCCGAGCAGTCTGGTCATTATTGTGTTCTTGGATTTTGTTCCACGTTTTTCCTCCCACTCTATCCAGGATATCTAATTTTGATCCTTTCCTGAGTGGCTGACATTAGCAGCCAAGCACCATCTAGTTCTTCTGGTCTCGAGGGCCATTGTGTACTAGGGCTGATTGCTTCCAAATGCCCTTGGTTTTTTGCACTCCTTTCCTTCTGATAATAGGAGATCATCAGTTGCATCTTAGATGGCTGCTTGAAACCTTTTAAGACCCCAGTCACTGCTCACCATTATAGGTTGTGGAACAAGATTTTTATCTGTTTTGTTGTGACAATTGCATCTGGTATCCCCCAATACTATGGTCCTGAGTTGGTAGATCCATTGGATCTCTCTCCCACAGTGTGGCTGTCTGTGAGAGATTGCTCCATGTCTGTCTTCTGCTGTTTCTGTAAAGATTGCAGGTATTTTGTATCACTGGTATCTGTGCAAGATTAGCCTCAGCTGAACCTATCCTTGGTCTAGAGTACACTTCTGTTCACTGATCCCTGTCTGATCTTCTCAAATGTTCATGTATTTATCTGTAGCCTGGTGTTTGGTATTAGTGCTAATGTAGTATTGTGGATATACTAGTATTAGCCTCTGTCGTCTATATCTCACGTGCACAATTGGTGTTCTCCCTTTCCCATGTTATCATGGTGGTCACAGATTCCATACCATCCCTCCCCTTAACTCCCCCAGTGTGTGGCCCCCAACTTGTTGTTTTTGTTGTTATTTGCCATCGAGTCAGACCCAACTCATACCAACTCCTCCTTGGGTTTCCTAGGCAGTATCACTACAGAAATAGATTGCCCAACCTTCCTTCCAAAGAGTGACTGGTGAATTTGAACCTCCAGCTTTCTAGTTAGAAGTCAAATGCCTTAGGCACTAAGTTACTGGCCCAAAATTATTCCCTTCCCTTCCCGTTCCCTCCCCACCCCGGTTATCTACTAAGTGAGTTCCCTTCCTTAAGCAAACCCTTCCTTGTCTTTTTACAGTAGTGGGCTCATACGATATTTGTCCTTCTGCGATTGATTTCACTCAGTATAATGTCCTCCAGGCTCATCCATGTTGTGAGATGATTTGCATGTCCTTCATTGTTCTTTAGTGTAGCATAGTATTCCATTGTGTGAATGTACCATAATTTGGTTATTCATTCATCTGTTGATAGGCATTTAGGTTGTTTCTATCTCTTTGCTATAGTGAATTGTGCTGCAATGAACATATGTGCAATATCTGTCCATGTCCTGCCTCTCACCTCTTTAGGATATATTCCTAGTAATGGAATTGCTGGGTCAAATGGTATTTCTATTTTCAGTTTTTTAAGGAAACACCATACCGTTTGCCACAATGGTTGTACCATTTTACAATCCCACCAGCAGTGTATGAGAGTTCCAAACTCTTTACAACCTTGCCAGCATTTGTTATTTTCTGTTCTGTTGAACTTTGTTATCATTTCTGGGGTGAGATGATATCTCGTTGTTGTTTTGATTTGCATCTTTCTAATGACTAAAGGTTGCAAGCAATTCCTCATGTGTTTGTTGGCCACCAGCATATTGTCTTTATAAAGTGTCTGTTCATGTCTCTTGCCCATTTTTTAATTGGATTGTTTGTCTTTTTCGTGTTGAGGTATTGATGTTTTCTATAGATTTGGGAGATAAGTCCTTTGTCAGATATGTCATAGGCAAATATTTTCTCCCAATCTGTAGGTTCTCTTTTTACCCTTTTGGTGACGTCTTTTTATGCACATAAGAATTTAATTTTTAAAAGGTCCCAGTCATCTAGCTTCTCTTCTACTCCTTGTGCATTCTAGGTTATGCTTGCTAGTCTATTTATGACATAAATTAGGGCTTTTAGACTTGACCCTATTTTAGGTTTGATGAATTTTATAGTTTTGGGTTTTACATTTAAGTCTTTGATCAAAGAGTTTGTCTTTGTGTATGGGGTGAGGTATGGGTCTTGTTTCATTTTTCTGCAAGTGAATATCCAATTTTGCCTGCACCATTTGTTAAAGAGGCCATTTCTTCCCCATTTAATGGGTTTTGGACCTTTGTCAAATATCAGCTGTCCATAAATGGATGGGTCTATTTCTGGGTTTTTTATTCTATTCCATTGGTCTATCTGTCTATCACTGTACCAGTACCACGCTATTTGAGTAGTATAGCTGTGTACTAGGTTTTAAGATCTGGGAATGTGAGACCTCCCACTTTGTTCTCCTTCAGTACTGCTCTGTTTATCCAAGGTCTCTTTCCTTTCCATATGAAGTTAGTAATTGGCTTTTCCATGTCCTTAAAAATTTTTGTTGGTATCTGGATTGGGATTGCATTAAATGTATAGATTGCTTTAAGTAGTATTGACGGTTTCACAGTATTCAGTTTACTTATCCATGGACAAGGCAGGTTCTTCCATTTATGTAGATCCCTTATTGTCTCCTGTCATAGTGTTTTATAGCTTTTTTGAGTAGGTCTTTTGTATCTCTGGTAAGATTTATTCCAAGATATTTTATCTTTCTGGTAGCTATTGTAAATGATATTCTTTCCCTTAATTCTTTTTCAGAGGTCTTTTTGTTGGTGTAGAGAAATCCAATTGATTTTTGTATGTTGACCTTGTATCCTGCCACTTTGCTGAACTTCTCTATTTGTTCCAGTATTTTTTGTTTGTTTGTTTTTCTGAGTCTCTTGAGTTTTCTATGTATAGGATCATGTCATCCACAAATAGAGATAGCTTTACTTCCTCTTTGCCAATTTGGATGCCTTTTATTTCTCTTTCTTGCCTTATTGCCCTGGCTTGTTGTTGTTGTTATGTGCCGTGGAGTCACACCTGACTCATAGTGACCCATCCTTGGGTTTCCGAGGCAGTATCACTACGGAAGTAGATTGTCCCATCTTCCTTCCGAGGAGTTCCTGGTGGGTTTGAACCACCAGCCTTCTGGTTAGCAGTCAAGTGCCTTAGCCACTATGCTACCAGAGCTCCCATTGCCCTGGCTAGGACTTCCAATAAAATGTTAAATAGGAATTGTGATAGAGGGCATCCCTGTCTGGTTCCCATTCATAAGGGTGATGTCTTCAGTCTTTCTCCATTAATAATGATGTTGGCCATTGGCTTTGCATACATGCCCTTTATTATGTTGAGGAATTTCCCTTCTAACCTTATTTTGCTGAGAGTTCTGAACAGGAATGGTTTTTGTATTTTGTCAAATGCCTTTTCTGCATCAATTGATACAATCATATGTTTTTTTTTTTGTTTTATTTATGTGGTGGATTACATTGATTGTTTTTTCTGATGTTGAATCATCCTTGCATACATGGTATGAATCCCATTTGGTCAGGATGTATTACTTTTTTGATATGCTGTTGGATTCTGTTGGCTAGGATTTTGTTAAAGATTTTTGCATCTATGTTCATGAGGGATATGGGTCTGTAGTTTTCCTGTCTAGTGGTGTCTTTCTTTGGTTTTGGTATTAGTGTTATGATTGCTTCATAAAATGAGTTTGGGAGTATTCCATCTTTTTCCATGTTTTGGAATAAATTGAGTAATATAGGTGTCAACTCTTTCCTCAATATTTGGTAAAATTCTCCAGTGAAGCCATCAAGGCTAGGATTTTTCTTGTGGGAGTTTTTTAATGACCTGTTCGATTTCTTCCTTTGTTATGGGTCTGTTCAAGTATTCTATCTCTGAGTGGGATAGTTTAGGTAGGTCTTGTGATTCCAGAAACTTGTCCATCTCTTCTAGGTTCTCAAGTCTTTTGGAGTACAGTTTTTCATAATATTCTGTCAGTATCTTTTTTTTTTATTATTATTTCAGTTGATTCTGTTGTGATGACAACCTTTTTGTTTAATATTCTTGTAATTTGCATCTTCTCTTTTTTCCTTTTGTTAGGTTTGCCAATGGTTTTTCAATTTTGTTAATCTTTTCAAAGAACCAGCTTCTTGTTTTGTTGATTTTCTCTATTTTTTTTTCTGTTCCATTTATTTCTGTTCTGATCATTATTATTTCCTTACTTCTAGATACTGTAGGATTCTTTTGTTGTTCTTTTTCTAATTGTCGGAGTTATTGAGCTAGAGTGTTAATTTCATTTATTTCCTCTTTTTTAATGTATGCATTTATTGCTATAAAGTGACCTCTGAATACTGCTTTTGCTATGTCCCATAGGTTTGTTAGATGTATCTTCATTCTTGTTTATTTCTAGGAATTTTTTTATTTCACTTTTTATTTCTTCTATTACCCAGTGGTTTTTGAGCAGTGTATTGTTCAACTTCCATGTTTGATGTTTTTTCTTTGATCTTCCTATTAATAATTTCTAATTATAGCATTGTGGTCCAAGGAGATGCTTTGTAGTATTTCAATGCTTTGTAGTATTTCAATGCTTTTTAATTTTTTTGAGACTTGTTTTATGTCCTAACATATGATCTATTCTGTAGAATGATCCATGTGCAATGGAGAAGAATGGGAATTGTGCTTTTATTGCATGGAATCCTCTGTATATGTCTGTGAGGTCGAGGTGGTTGATTGCACTGTTAAATTCTTCTCTTTGTTGAGTTTTTTAGTAGTTGAGCTTTCTCTCATTGAAAGTGGCGTGTTAAAGTATCCCACTACTATTGTAGAGTTGTCTATTTTTCTTTTCAATTCAATTAATATTTGTTTCATGTATTTTGGAGCACTTTCATTGGGTGCATAAATATTTATTATGGCAATGTCTTCTTGGTCAAATGACCTTTTCAGCATCATATAGTGACCTTCTTTGTTTCTTACGTTGCTTTTCACCTTAATGTCTATTTTATCAGAAATTAATATTGCCACTCCTGCTCTCTTTTGGTTACCATTGGCTTGGCATATTTTTTCCACCCCTTTAACTCTTAATTTGTTTTTATCTTTGTGTCTAAAGTGGGTCTCTTGTAGGCAGCATATCGATGAGTCTTCTTTTCTTATCCAGTCTGCCACTCTCTTTCTCTTGATTAGTGCTTTTATTCTATTCATATTTAGTATAATTTGTGATAGGTATGAATTGATTGCTGACATTCTATTGTGTTTTTTTTTTTTTTTTTGTCGTGTTGTTGGAGTTTCCTTGGTCCATATATTTTTCTGTGCTGAGTTCCTTTTGTTGCCAAGTGTTTCCTCTCTTTTCTTCTTTATTGTTGTTTTTGTGCTTACTAAACCCATATGTTTTCCTTCCATCTGGGTTTGCTTCAGGGGATTGTTTCCAGGACTTTGGGTAGGCTGCTAATGATGATGTTATACTGTCACTCACAGGGCCCCAGCTCAAATTCAGCAAAGACCCCAATGGTTAGGCGCCACCACTTTCTGCCAGGTTCAAATAGCCACAAAAACACTGTGTTCCAGGCCATTCCATGCCACAAAGCTGTCCTGGAATAGCTGCCCTGACCATGTCATGAGTTTGTTCCAGAGCCTGCCCACTTGTGGTGTGCTTCCCTCTCTGCTCCCAGTTTAGCAGCACCTGGAGCCAGAGTGATCTCTGCTCCTTCCCAGTGGTCCCAAGTTTACCAGTAAAAGAAGGTGCTGAAGGTAAGTCCGTGGAATAGCTGCAGGTCCTCCAGTGCATTCTCTCCACTGCCCCAGGGAGCCCTCTGATGTCCCATCTCGCCAGCCAGTCAGCGCTCCCCAGGGCAGGTTCACCTGCTTTTGTTCTTTCCAGCTGTTTAAACTGCCTCTCCCTCCTTTCTAATCCTACTCCCCTGAGTTTGGTGCTCTCTGACTTAATGAACTTCTCAGAGTGCCAGAATCCCTGCTTCAAACTGCTGCACCTATTTTTTCAGGCACTAAGATGCTAGAGGGAACTAATGTGTGGGCCACGGGTCAGACGCCATCTTCCTATCCTACTGTTCTTTTTCTAAATGAACATCACTTCTCACTGCCAGCCTACACACACACACACACACAAACACACAAGCTCCTCAGCACTTTACAGCATCAACTTCTGAATGATATCCAGGACAGTGTCATCATTCTTTGTGATCTGAAGAACTGGGTAATTTAAAAACAGGTCTTAGTGTTTGGGGAATTGTTAAATATATATGTGTGTGTGTGTTTATAGGTATTTACCTATCATGCATACTAGACATACAAGTGATCTACCATACTTTCAAGAAAGCTTACTGGTTTAGATGATCTGCCTCCACTATGAGGGACATTGTTTTAGGAAGAGAACCCTCTGTTTGGCTGAAAAATATGAGAATAGATTCCATAAGACACTACCAGGGTGACCCCAGAATATGGTTTTCCACATGAACTCATTTTATTCATCCATTCAACAACTAATTGTTGAGCACCTGCAATGTGCTAGGAATTGCTATGAGCTCAAGTGATATATGAATGAAAAACAATAGAAAAATTCTTACTCTCATGGTACTCACATGCTGGAAAAAAAAAAAAAAAAAAAAACCTCACTGCCATGGAGTCAGTTTGACTCATAGTGACCCCTCCTTGGTTTTCTAAGGTGTATGTTTACAGAAGTAGATTGCCCAATCTTTCTTCCAAGGAACGGCGGGTGGGTTTGAACCTCCAGCCTTCCAGTTAGCAATCATATGCCTTAGGCACTACACCAATGGCAGGGGGAGGCAAAATAAAATAATAACAAGAAAAAAATGGTAGGAAAATATGTAGACTACAAGGTGATGAGCTTAGGTAAACAATCAAGCGGAGAAAGGCATAGGAGTCCCTGAGAAAGTGGCATTTAAGTAAATGCTGCAGGCAGTGAGGGTATGAGACATT
Source organism: Orycteropus afer afer (assembly GCF_000298275.1). Lineage (NCBI taxonomy): Eukaryota > Metazoa > Chordata > Mammalia > Tubulidentata > Orycteropodidae > Orycteropus > Orycteropus afer. The sequence goes on from NW_006921720.1 coordinate 823,435, forward strand.
CAGACATTTAGATGGGGAAGATTGTATCCTGGGCAGAAAGAACAAGTGCACAGACTTTGAGGTGAGAGCCTCTCTGGCATATTGGAGGAGAAAAAAGGAGGATGATGTATGAGAGTAAGGGACAAAGGAGGAGGGAGCTCAGATAAGGAGCTCCCTCAGATTGAAAGGTTTTTGTAACTAAGCCTAATTTATTCTTTAACTGTGCTGTTTACATGAGAAGAGGAAGTTTCTTTTTTTTTTTCCTAAGAAAAGAAATATCAAGCATTGATCCATATTCCCAAGCAGACAGTGACTACTTCTGTCTTCTCTAATTTTGAACCTCATCAGTTTTAGTTGCCCTCACAATAAAACATTTCACCCTAGTAGCCCACCAGTGCCATCTGGTGGTTTACGTTTGCAATTGCAGGATATTCTGACCATGAAGTCATAGTGGGGAGGGACGTGAGAAAGGGGAGAGCCTTTTGCCAGAATGACAGTGTGGAGACCTTTTTGAAACCACGACATGAAAATGACAAATCCAGTGCAAACTGCTTTTTCACTGAAAAAAAATGTCAAGAGTAAAACAAACAAATGATAAAAAAAAGAAAAATACTACAAGTTATAGCAACTGGTTTTATAAAATGCATTTCAAATTTCATCAATGGAACAAAAAAATTGAGTTAGAAAATACAGAATACTAAGAAGATGGTAAGAGTAAAGTGAAGGTAAAATATATGAATGAATCAATAGTGAAGAAGATAAGGAAAAGAAGTGAGATGTATAAATAGAACAAAAAACTAATCAGGTGTCATGGTAGTAGATTAATACCATATCTTTCATAAAAATACTCTAGCCATTGTACATGGAATTCAATTATATAATAAATTTTGCTTGATACATTTTATATTGATAATACAGTTAACATATTTATATATTTGACATTTATTCAAAATTGTTTTTCAAATTATACATTAGCTTTTGATTGATATTTACATAAATACATTTATCCCCTGTTACAACACTGTCCAACAAAACAGCTTTTTAAATTTAAATTCACACTTACTAAAAGTAATGACCTATTCATAGTGACCCTTCCTTGAGTTTCCGAGATGCTATCACTACAGAAGTAGATTGCCCATCCTTCCTTCCAAGGAGTGGCTGGTGGGTTTGATCTGCCAGCCTTCTGGTTAGCAGTCAAATGCCTCAGGCAATACATTACCAGAGCTCCTGTTGAGCTGAGTTGAAAAGTAAATGAAATTTTAAGTTCAGTTTTTTTCAATCACTGCAGGAAGTTCTATTGGACAGCATTCGTCTATTACATTGTTTCTTCAGCAAAAGTAATTTATTTAACAAACATGTTAACACCTACTCTACTATATAATAGACACTACATGTTCTGGTTACCTAGTACCGTTCTGACAGGAGTATACCACAGATGTGATGGCTTGAACAAACAGTTTATTCTCTCACAGACCAGGAGGCTAGAAGTCTGAGTTCAAAGTGCCAGGTTCTAGGGGCTGGATGAAAGCCCCTCAACCTTGGGCTTCAGCTCTGCATCCTGTTCCTGGCCCACTGAAGCTAGAGGTATCTCTTCAGTCAGGCAGCTACTGGCTGCTGAGGCTAACAAGCCCATGGTTGACAAATAAAATGGCACAGTCCCAATGTTATCAAACCACATGGCAAGCCATTAATTCAAGTCCATTGAAAGTCCCAAGGTTGGCAGAGCATGGCAGGCTGCTGAACAATGACATGGCTACTTATAGGGTTCAAGCATGTCATAAGCTAGGGACCATTCCCAAAGCTGTTTCTTATATATGGGATGCAGACCACATCCCTAAAGCAGCTACTCAGCTGCTTGTGGTATATTCCATCATGGAGTTGATTGCCAGTCTCATAATGTGGAATAACTACCACCAGCTTCCCAGCTACTCAACCAGGCCCAGCCAAGTTGATGCACAAATTTAACCACCACACTACTTGTCTGTCAGTTTGTTGTACTGTAGTGACTGGTATGTTGCTGTGATGCAGGAAGCTATGCCAAAAGTGTTTCAAATACCAGCAGGGTCACTCATGGTGGACATGTTTTAACAGAGCTTCTAGACTAAGACAGCCTAGGGAAAAGGACATGGCCAGGTTCACTTCTGGAAAAAAATTCTCCATTGATAATGTATTAAATAGCAGGGAAACATTGTCTGATATAGTGCCAGAAGATGAGCCTCTCAGGTTAGAAGGCACTCAAAATACACTTAGGCAAGAGCTGCCTGCTCAAAGTGAGTCAACCTTAATGAAATGGATGGAGTAAAGCTTTTAGAACCTTCATTTGCTGATGTGGCATGACTTAAAATGAGAAGAAACAGCTGCAAACCATCCATTAATGATTGGAAATTGGAATATACAAAGAATGAATTTAGGAAAATTGGAAGTTGTCAAAAATGAAATGGAAAACATAAAGATCAAATCTTAGGTATTTGTGAGTTGAAATGGACTAGTACTAGCCATTTTGAATCAAATATTCAAGTGGTCTGCTTTGGTGGTAATGATAAATTGAAGAGGAATTTTATCACATTCATCATCAAGATAAACATTTCAATATCTATCCTAAAGGCCAATGTATAATATCCATATGCCTACAAGGAAGACCAGTAAATATTACTATTATTTAAATTTATGCACCGAACACTAAAGCCCAAGGTGAAGAAATTGAAGATTTTTACCAACTTCTGGGGTCTGAAATTGACCAAACAGACAATCAAGCTGTATTGATAATTACTTGTGATTGGAATGTGAAAATGTGAAACAAAGAGGCATTGGTGGTTTGGAAGGAAATATGACCTTGATGATAGAAATGATGCTGGTGATCACATGATAGAATTTTGCAGATACCTTTTATCAACAACATAAATGCAGCAATACACATGGACTTTGCCAGATGGAATACACAGGAATCAAATTGACAATATCTGTGGAAAGAAATAGTGGAGAGGCTCAATATCATGTCAGAACAAGTCCAGTGGCTGACTGTGGAACAGAGAATCAATTGCTCATATGCAAGTTTAGCTAGCGTATTATCAAGAACTGATGATACTGAAGGAAGATGTCCAAGCTGCACTGAAGGCAGTGGTGAAGAACAAGGCTCCAGGACTTGGCAGAATGCATATTGAAATGTTTCAATAAACGGATGCAGCACTATCAGTACTCATTTATGCCAAGAAATTTGGAAGACAGCTACCTGGCCAACCAACAGGAAAAAAATTTACATTTGTGCCCATTCCAAGGAAAAATGGTCTAACAGAATGTGGAAATTATCAAACAGTATCAGTAATATCATACACAAGTAAAATTTTGCTGAAGGTAGTTCAAAAGTGGTTGGAACAGTAAATTGACAGGAAACTGTCAAAAATCCAAGCATTTAGGAGAGGACATGGAACGAGGGATATTATTGTTCCTGTCAGATGGATCTTGGCTGAAAGCAAAGAATACCAGAAAGATGTTTACTAGTTTTTTTTTAATTGACTATGCAAGCGCATTTGTCTGTGTGGATCATAAGAAATTATGGATAACATTGCAGAGAATGGGAGCTCTAGAACATTTAATTGTACTTATGAGAAATCTATGCTTAGACCAAGAGGTAGGAATTCAAATAGAACAAGAAGATACGGAATGGTTTAAAATTAGGAAAAGTGTGCATCAAAGTTGTATCCTTTCACCATATTTATTTACTTGTATGCTGAGCAAATAATCTGAGAAGCTGGACTATATGAAGAAGCCTGTGGCATCAGGATTAGAGGAAGACTCATTTACAGCCTGCAATATGCAGATGACACAACCTTACTTGCTGAAAGTGAAGAAGACCTGAAACACTTACTGGTGAAGATCAAAGACTAGAGCCTTCAGCGTGGATTACACCTCAACACGAAGAAAATGAAAATCCTCACAACTGGACCAATAAACAACACCATGATAAATGGAGAAAAGATTGAAGTCAAGGATTTTGTATTATTTGGATCCATAGTCAATGCCCATAAAAGCAGCAGTTGAGAAATCGAATGACATATTGAACTGGGCAAATCCGCTGTATAAGACCTCTCTTTAAAGTGATAAAGGGCAAAGATGTCACTTTGAAGACTAAATTGTGCCTAAGCCAAGCCACGGTATTTTTAATATCCTCATATGCATGTGAGAGCTGGACACTGAATCAGGAAACCACAGAAGAATTGGTCCATGTGAATTAAGGTGTTGGTAAAGAATATTGAATGTACCATAGACTGTCCTCTGCCTTCTCCCTTTGACTGAAAGTTCTGTGAGGAAGAGAGTGTTCCTCTCTTGAGTCATGGAATCTCCCTAGAACAGGGCCCAGCACAAGAGGATAAATGCACAAATGAACAAATGAGGCTATTTCCCTGATTAGACGGGACAACATGAATGCTTGAAGGACAAACAAATCTGTCTTGGAGAAAGTAGAGTGGTAATGCTCCTTAGAAACAAGGATGGACAGACTTTATCTCTTGTACTTTGGTCATGTTGTTAGGAGGGACCAGTCCTAGAAGACTGATATCCTAGGAGAAGGATATCATGCCTGGTAAAGTAGAATGTCAGGAAAAAAGAAGACCCTCAAAGAGATGGATTGACACAGTGGCTGCAACATTGTGCTCGAACATAGCAACAATTGTGAGGATGATGCAGGACAAGGGAGTGTTTCATTCTGTTGCACAAAGGTTTGCTATGAGTCAGAACCAAGTGGATGGCACCTAACAACTACAACATTATGGTTCATTACAGGAAATTAAAAGGAAAGAAAATAAAGTATGTTTACTCTCTTAAAGGGCAAAGTTGGGGTTTGGAAAGGTTCCCACACATAACCAAATGTTCTCAGTTTTCTGTTAAAAGAGCTAAAATATACATATCTCTATCCAACACAGTGGTATTTAGGAAGGTTTCTCAGAGAATATATTAAGATGTTTTAAAGATGAATAGAAGTGTGCCCTCACTTCAATAAATAAATAAATACCAAAAGCATTTTAAGTAAAGGGTATAGTTTGTGCAAAGACAGAAAGTATGAACTGGCATAGAGTATTTTGGAGATGACAATTAATTCTTTGTGGCTGGTCCATAGGAAAGTGAATATTAGCTGTGGTTGGAATTCCAGGTTGGGGCTTGCTAGAAGGGCCTTTTTCATCATACTGGGCATAGGTATCTTTATCCTGTAAGTCCTGGAGAACCATGGAAGGGTTTTAAGCAGCAAATTATCAGATTAAACTTCAATTTAGAGATTACTCTGTTGATGTGGTGTGAAAATTGGATTAAAGGAGGAAGATCCTAGGGAATGGTTTCAGTTTATGCACAGTTCCAAAAGCAGGCATTACCCTTGAGCTCTCCATTTCCACTATCTCTCATGTCATTCAACCCATCTCCTGCTTTCCTTCATCTTTCGTCCAACCATTCCACCTAAACCGACCATCGTGTGAGTGCTAAAGCATTGAATTTGCCTTCCTGATGGTTTTACCCTGTCTCTGCTCTCCATAATCGTTTTATCCAAAGAAGGCAAACTGATCTTCTTAAAGTTAAAAATGGAATCAAGTCAGTCCTTTGTTTAAAACTCTTCTGTGACTGCCCACAGGCCCTGCAAACTATGATCTCAGCCTATTTCTCCAACCATTACTCTGTCCTCCTCTTTATTCTTCCACCTCCAGCCCACTGGTCTGGGTACCCCATCCATTTCTCCTCTGGTTGGAGCACTTCCTGCACTTTACACAACTCGTCTCACTTAAATATCACTTCCTCCAGGAAGTCTTCTTTGATCCTTTCAGATTTTATATCAAAACAAGACCCCGTATTTAACTTGGAAGTTATTATCACAATTATACAAAGTAATTATATATTTCACTGTTTGTCCTCTGCCTTCTCCTTTTGACTGAAAGTTCCATGAGGAAGAGACTGTTCCTCTCTTGAATCACTGAATCTCCGTAGAATAGGGCCCAGCACACGAAGATGGTAAATGAACAAATGAGGCTATTTTCCTGATTAGATGGGACAAGATGAATGCTTGAACTAAAGCAGTGGAGATAGAATCATTAGGGGTTAAGAGGAGGAGAAGGTTGAATGAATTAATCTCTTGGTTTTAGTTATGAGGCTGAAATAGAATACCATTGAATGAGGCAGAAAATACAGAAGAGGTAGCAAGCAGCTTTATGGGGGAAAATAATGGGAGTTGAGGTATGGGTAGATTCATGTTGAGATTTCTTTGGGACATAGCCAAATCAAAAATGCCACTCACCAGTCAGGTATACCAGTGTAAAGCTCAAAAAACTCACCTAACCAGAAAAACACATATGTATTAATAGCATATAGCTGAGATAGAAGGCATGTATTGAGACATAACTGCAGCATAGGAATTAATAAGGTGGAACCAAAAGACAAAATGCCAGTACCTTATTGTGGCTCCAGTGTTTACTGGGAGTCCCCAGGTGGTACAAATGGTTAACAACCTTGGTTGATAATCAAAGGTTAGCACTTCAAGTTCACCCAAGGCACCTCAAAAGAAAGTCCTGGCAATCTGCTTCCCCCAAAAAAATCAACCATTGAAAACCCTGACCCTGAAACTTTTGTCCTGAGATAATCTTTAAACCACAAATAACCCCTGTAGTCTTCTTAGAACCAAACAATAAATTAGCTTATCTAGTAAAAAATGTCTGCCTTGATGCTCTTTTAAGAACTGTCTACATGGGATCAAAGTGGCAATAGCAGCTCAAATGATAGGAACCTTAGGGAGTTATGAGATTATGTTAATGGGGAGAACAACTCAGAAAGGGTGAGAATGGTTGCACAACTCAAAGAACTAATTGATATCACTGAATTGTACATGTACAAGCTGTTGAATGTGGTATGTTCTGCTGGGTATTTTCTCAGCAACAATAAGAAAATAAAAAGTAAAAAAAAAAAGGAAACCTCATGGATCACAGTTCTAGTCTAATGGACATGGGGTCATCATGAGTCAGAACTGACTCTACAGCAAGTCTTTTTTCAAAAAAATTTACTGACTGTGACCTGGACAAGTTACTTCACCTCTTGGTACCTTCCCATGTGGTAAATGAGAATAATAGTAGTCACAACAACTACTTCATAAGATTGTTGGGGAGATAAAATTTATCTATGCATGTAAGACTCTTAATCAGGATCTGTTTACTCAAGGAATGTTATTAAGATTTGTATTAGTAATATTAATATGTTTGAAATTATCTAAGGAAAGAATTTGACATAAAAGTGTTATGATTAAGTTATGATCAACATGTAAATTATAATATAAGGGTGTCAGAATAAGTCATGGATGATCTGCAAAGGAAAGCAAAGAGAGTGGACCAGAGAAAAAATGATCAAAGAACTTGGAGAAATCCAGAGAGTAGCTTTCTAAGACACTAGAGAAAGTATTTTCAAGGAGGGAAACGCCAAACTCTCCACTGCAGAGAAGATCCCAAGAGTAATGACTGAGATGAGGATTAGATTTGGCCATTGCAAGATCATTGGTGAGGTGAAGAGGAGATATTTTACGAAAACAGGGCTATTGGAAGTTAAATCATCTGCTAACCCATCCACCAAGCAAAAGTTTGATGAGATGGAAAATTTGCCTATGTGTTTTAATATGAAGCTAGATTTGAAACATTTAACTCAGAAGGAGGGAGAGTGCCTTGAACAATTCACAGCAGCAAAGAGGCTATGCAGGAAATCAAAGCAAGGCTGCTGAGGGGTCAGAGATCCCAGCAGCCAGTCCTGCCCATGTCTCCCACCAGCTCTGCTGCTTCTGTCACCTAGGTAAGCCTTTAATTTCTTTCATCTTAAAGAGGAAAGAAATGGCATAGGTGATCTTCAATGTAACTTTCAGCTCTAAACTGCCCACATTTTTAAACCACTCCATCGTTTTCTGATTGTTATAAATAATTTTTTTCAGGACTGTAATGTTTCAAAATGCATCTGTCATCTACTAATAGCTATAATATATCCCAATAAGTTCATAAATTCTGAATAGAATTATTATCAGTGGAATTATGGTTATCATGGTTTAAATAGTTTATTTTCCCAAAGGAAGAAATTTATCCCAGGAAGTCACACCCATGTGTTTATTATGTATTTTTTTGGTACTTATATATTTACTAAAGTAATTCTATAATTATGTATTCATTTATTCATGCAGTTTTGAGTAACTTCTGAATGTTAGACACAGTATTAGGCGCAGGTGATACAAAGATGAGGAAAAGACTGACATGAGATCCCAGGAAAGTAGTGAGATCAATATATGAGCATATCAAAGAGAGTGCTGTGTGACAAGTCTGACAGTATGTCTGTCTAGAAGAGGGACAAATACATTCTTTGATCTGTGAGCAAGTTGTCATTTGGAACACAATATAAATAGATCTCATTCTTTCAAAATTTTTTGGCTTTTCAGTAAAATATTTTTGGCACACATTTGTTATTCTTGACATTCTCTTTTTTTTTTTTTGCCTCAATAATTAAATTGAACTTTGAAAGCAATAGGCAAAATGTTCATGTCAGTGTACTTATAGGTGATGCCGTATAATTGGCATCATTTGCTCGTGGCTGGAGAAATAGTTATATATTTTTTGCTCTTTATGTTTATTTCCTCTTCAATGTTTATGGTTGATAATTCTAATAAGGATTTCATTTGATTGGAAATCACTTTGTTGTAATGTAAACATTGTGAATATTGGAAAGAGTTTTGATTTATATGCATTGAATGTAATTTCAGTATATAGACAAATCCAAAAGACCTTTTTAAAAAGGCTATTTGGTAAGCACTTTCAAAAGAAAGTACATTGTGAAAATTTTGTAGATAAGGAGGCAGAAATCTGGTGTTCTTTTGTTTATGAAGACATCTCAAACCTTTCAATAAATAGTACATTTTAAAGAAAACAAAAGAGCCTTGAGATTATAAAGATGCATTTGAGGATTGTTATTGCCAATGTTTTAAAAATTCAACATTGCTGGCATTCAGGTCTCTCTGATTTAAATTTCAGCACCTTATGAAATATGCCCAGAGGATTATCTGATGTCAATGGTGTGGAAAAGGACTCCAGCAGGCGACCTGGCCTTCAATCAGTGCCCTCTGAATGCCACAGGTATAGTAGGTTGGCCCACCCAAACCCAAATGGTGATTGTCATCCAAGAATAGCATACTGTGTCTCCTTATGAAGTCGTGCTTTTGTCCTGTACCCATTAATAAGATATGTTCTGCAAGCAATTAATGGAGAAATTTTAGTAAAGACTTCATAAGTGGACCCAATGATGAGACCTAGAAAAGATTACTAATGCACTGATTTATCAGTGTGACTGATGTGCATTATAAGAATCATAAAAAAATATTTCATATGCATGTTTTTTAAACTAAAAGAAAAAAAAGTACAAACCCCATTTTTAGCCTGCCTCCCAATTATGCGATGCCTTCTAGCATCCCTGTTATAAAGGTTTTCTCTGTTCTTTGTGACGCGCAGGCACCACTAGCAGACGCTGCTCTCTCAGTCTTCATGGAGTGGCCTTCTGGGAACAGCCGAGCTTTGCAAGATGCATATCAAATGAGTACAGACACTTGCAGCATTCAGTAGGTGCAAAGCCAGCTTTAGTACTTGCTCTGTTTATTTTTTGCTAATGATCACTGTGTGAGAATTTAACCTTCTGCTGTACAATTGAATCAGTAAAATCTCTGAAAAAAAAATGCCTGAAGGAAGACAAGATGTGATAGAAAGCTAATTTTTATAAGTCAGTGCAAAATTTTTTTGTTCCTAAGGTTTGGGTTAATATGCATGCTACTATTTAATGAAAGAATCACTTGTCTAATGGGTGAAAGGACTAAGCAAAATCTGCTACTTGGTAATATCTATTGAGGTTAAACTGTATATTAGGATTGGTACAAGTCTATGTCCAGTATAAATAAGACTTATTTCAAAATGAATTACATTTTTTTTAATTAAATTCTTAGAGCATTTCAGTAGTTGGGGAATGATAAATCTGTGTCATTTAGGTATCAAAAATTTCTCACTACAGTTTGACATTAGGAATGAAATAATGACAGAGAAAATGAATTACATGCAAAAGATTACATGGACCAACTTTTCTAAAAATAGTCCTTCTTTTCTCACACATTATTGATTCTTCAGAGTATGATGTATGAATATTTTAAGTACAGTTAAATTTTTCTTGGTATTTTACAAGCACAAGTCATTTTCATTATCAGAGACTATTGTCATCTCAGAAGTTCTGTTGGTGTAGTGCCTATGGCATTTGACTGCTAACCAGAAAGCTGGTGGTTCAAACCCACCAGCCACTCCTTGGAAGGAAGATTGGGCAATCTACTTCCATAAAGATTTATAGCCTTAGATACCCAATGGGGGTCACTATGAGTCAGATCCCACTCGAGGGCAGTGAGTTTTTTTTTTTGTTGTTGTTGTTATCATTACATCCCAGCAGTCAAAAGGAACTCCATACTTGAATAAACTTTGTAGAATATGGAACAAGATATGAACATGAGGCAAGTAGAAGGTTAAACATTGACAGGAATGATGTTACATTGAAAGCCTTTAGGTCTTGTGCTTAGGCTTTCTTTTAATATTCTTGCTGTCACTCACAAATATATGTCATTAAACAAACAAACAAACAACAACAACAACAAAGAAAATTCTTGTTGTGGATGGAAAAATAGCTTGTGTAATAACAACCCTTATCAATTAATGAGATTGATAATTATTTCATTATATGAGAATACAGTGCATCATTTTTATTCTGCAAACCAAATGGTGTCTAATACATTTACATGTAAATAAGCACAGCTAACATATAGTATATTGAATTTATATTATTTGGCTACATGAGCCTAGTTCTCTCACTCTGTGTGTGTGTGTGTGTGTGTGTACAAGCTTAGTTTTATAATATGAAAAGAAGGATATGAAACTTAAACCTTATTTATGAACTCAGACAACTTATTTCAGAAATAAGAATAAGCAAAACTTTTCTTATGAACTTAATTTTATAATGATTTTATTTTTTCTTGCTTGTAGACATTAAACTTGGTTTACTTAATTTTATCCATAATTAATTTTTGCTTATTCATGGTAATAGATAGAAACAATTGCATGGACAAAATAAATCATAATATAAGCCAATCTTTACAAGTTTATTAAGAATGAATGTCACTTGTCTTCACAGAAAAATTTTACTTCATAAATTCAGTATTTTGTACATTAATATGTAAATGATTTTGCATTCTGTGAGAGCAGGCCATCTGATAATGGAGAGAAACATAAATAGTCTGTGAAGCAGAAGAAATGAAACCTCAAATTGTGAATCTGGTAATAATTATTTAGTCAGTACTTTGACAGAAAATGTGTATATGTCTTCACTGATTTGGCTACATAAATCAGTCAAATGATATTGTAGAATGCAAATCAGTCTCTCTGTTTGCAGCTTCTACAAAGTACCAAGCCCTCTGCTGGGCACTTGCATAAATTAAATCTCATCACCTAAGGTGGTATTCCTGTCATGGTTTGTGTAGAAAGAAAACTGAAGATAGGCATGGGAGCAGCTCACTTAAGACAGACAGAGAGTGAAGATTATACCCCAACCTCCAAAGCCTAATCTCTTTTGTCGAGGCACTACTACCACATGAGTTTTTGCTTTAAGAACATTTGCCCTAGACTCTTGTTCTGGGGGTATTTTCTGGTTAGATGTAGTTAGGATAAGTCATATGAAGTCAATAATGTTTCAGATTCCTGTCTCCAGAATGGAGTTGGTACCATCATCTTAGCATCTCAGGCAGTTTGTGGCCAGAATAGATGAGATTATATGTGAAAATGTTGGCAAATTGTAAAGGTATTGTATAACTAAACAAAAAACCAAACCAAACTCATTGCCATGGAGTCATATCCAACCCTTGTTGGGTTTCCGAGGCAGTATTACTACAGAAATAGATTGCCCAACCTTCCTTCCAAGGAGTGCCTGGTGGATTTGATCCACTAGCCTTCTGGTTAGCAGTCAAATGCCTTAGGCACTCTGCCACCAGAGTGCCTATTATATAACTATGAGGTATTAATATATCTAATATATCTGTGTGCAATAAATGCATTTGAGTTGCAAAACACACACACATACATACACACACAAATGCCTGGCCCAGATGGCTTCACTGGAGAATTCTCTCAAAAGTTCAAAGAAGAGAAGAGCTGACAGCTATCCTACTCAAACTGTTCCAGAACATAGAAAAGGATGGCATACTCCCAAATTCATTCTATGAAGCAAGCATAACCCTGCTACTAAAACCAGGCAAAAACACCACTAAAAAGGAAAACTATTTAACAATATCCCTCATATATAGATGCAAGGATATAGATGCAAAATCTTGAACAAAATCCTAGCCAATTGAATCTAACACCATATATACAAAAATAATACATTCTGACCAAGTGGGATTCATACAATGTAAGGATGGTTCAACATTAGAAAAGCAATCAATGTAATCAATCACATAAATAGAACAAAGGAAAAGAACCACATGATCATATCAATAAATGCAGAAAAGGTATTTGATAAAATCAAGCACCAATTCTTGATAAAAAGCCTCAGCAAAATAGAAATAGAAGGGAAATTTCTAAACATAATGAAGGGAATATACACAAAAGCAACAGCGAACATTATTCTCAGTGGAGAGAGGCTCAAAACATTACCTTTGCAAATAGGAACAAGATGAGAATGCCCTCTATCACCACTGTTATTCAGCATTGTATTAGAAATCTTAGTCAGGGAGCTCTGGTGGTGTAACACCTAAGACATTTGGCTGCTAACCAGAAGGCTGGTGGTTCAAACCCACCAGCCACTCCTCGGAAGGAAGACTGGGCAATCGACTTCCATAGTGACACTGCCTTGGAAACCCAAGAAGGGGTTGCTATGAGTCTGATCTGACTTGACGGCAGTGAGTTTTTTGTTTTTTTAGTGAGAGCAGTAAGGCAAGATAGGGAAGTAAAAGGCATCCAAGTTGATAAAGAAGGAGTAAAACTAATTCTATTTGCAGATGACATGATCCTATACATAGAAAAACCAAGAGACTCAGCAAGAAAATTATAAAAACTAATTGAAAGGTTCAGCAAAGTGGCCAGGTACAAATCAACATAAAAATCAGTTGAATTCCTCTACATTAACAAAGAGATCTCTGAAAAGGAAATAAGGAAAACAATGCCATCTACAATAGCTATGAAAAAGATAAAATGCTTAGGAGTAAATCTTACCAGGGACACAAAACAACTATACAAAGAAAACTACAAAACATTACTGCAAGAAATTATAAGAGGCCTATATAAATGGAAGAATGTGTCACACTCATGGATAGGAAGACTGAACTTTGTGAAAATGTCAGTACTACCCAAAGCAATCTACAGATTCAATGCAATCCCAATCCAAATTTCATCAACATTCTTTAAGGACATGGAAATGCCAATCACAAATTTCATCAACATTCTTTAAGGACATGGAAATGCCAATCACAAATTTTATATGGAAAAGAAAGAGAATTCAGATAAGCAAAGCAGTACTAAAGAAGAAAAACAAAGTAGGAGTTCTCACACTCCTCAATCTCAAATCTTATTATACAGCCACAGTAGTCAAAACAGCCTGGTATTTGTACAACAATAGACACATAGACCAGTGGAACAGAATCAAGAATCCAGAATTACATCCATCAACCTATGGAAAGCTGATCTTTGATAAAAGGCCAGAGTTTATTAAATGAGGAAAATATAGTCTCTTTAACAAATGGTGCTGGCAAAACTGGATATCCATGTGCAGAAAAATGAAACAAGGTCCATACCTTACACCATACACAAAAACAAACTCAAGATGGAGCAAAGACTTAAATGTAAAACCCAAAACTATAAAGTTCATCAAAGATAAAATAGGGACTAACTTAGAGGCCCCAATTTATGGCATAAATAGACTATCCATCATAACTTAAAATGCAGTAACAGCAGAAGAGAAATTAGATGGCCAGGACCTTATAAAAATTAAATTGTAAGTGCATCAAAAGAGTTCTCCCAAAGAGTAGAAAAAGAACCTAAAGATTGGGAAAAAATATTTGGCAACAACAAATCTGACCAGGGACTGACTTGTCTATAAAATGTATAGAAAATGTCAGCACTTCAACATCAAAAAACCAAACAATCCAACTCAAGAAATGGGCAAAGGATATGAACAGATATGTCACCAAAGAAAATACTCAGACAGCCAATGAACACATGAAGAAATGCTTGCAATTATCAACCATAGAAGAGATGCAAATCAGAACAGCAATGAGATACCATCTCAACCAGCAATAATGGAAAATTTCGACAATACAGAAAACATGCCATCAAGTGCATGGAGAGATTGGCACTCTCATACACTGGTATGGCACTGTAAAATGGTACAATCATTGTGGAAAATGGTATGGTTGTTCCTTAAAAATTTGCCAATAGAAATACCATTTGATCCAGCAATCTTGTGACTAGGGATATATCCTAAAGAGATGAGATTCAACACAAATAGTTATAGGCACACCCATGTTCACCACAGAACTATTTACAATACCAAAAAGGTGGAACATCAACAGATGAATGGGTAGCCAAATTGTGGTACAGACACACAATGAAATACTATGGAATATTAAAGAATAATGAATAATCAACAATTCACCTCATAACATAGATGAATTTGGAGGACATTATAGTGAGTGAAATAAGTTAATCACAAAAGGACAAATATTGCATGCATCTGTTCTAAAAAGTCAAAGAAAAGTTTACACAAGGAAGGAAATTTTCCTTTTTGATAACAGGGATGAGAAAGGAAGTGAGGGAATAGATGGATAGCTAAGTGTTCACATAAGTGAAGAGAAAGGCAATATAACAAAAGCATGAGACCAATGCAATGTTACTAAGGAAAAGGAAGACACAGAGAGGTACACAAGAGGAACAGAGAGTAAAAGTAAATACTATCACATACACAATACTGCATTAGCAGTAATAGCAAACACTAATCTATGGGTGAATACATAGGTAGGTAGGCAAGATTAGGTAAGGGTAGGCAAATGGGAATATACCAACCACCATACCTAGGTTTGGCAGATGACATTCCTACATACATATTTATATGTGCTATAAAAATGTCTATATGCAATATAAAGCTAACATAGGGCAAAGTTAGGATAACTTCTTAGCCATAACTAAGCACCATGAGAGAATGAGTCCTGGGCCTCTGGTGTGGGGGACCATGGTTGGGGGAGACCTCAAGCTCAATTGTCACAACATAGTACACAAAAATATTGTTCTACATCTTACTTTTGTGAATAGTGACTGGGGTCTTAAAAGCTTGCAAGAAGTCATCTAAGATCTAATTATTGGTCTCTCATCATCTGGAGCAAAAAAGAGTAAAGAAAATCAAAGATGCATGGAAACAATTAACTCAAAAGATTAATAGACCATGAGAACCTCAGCCTACATGACTTTGAGATCAGAAAAACTAGATGATGCTTGGCTACCAATCCCCACCACTAAGAAAAGGATAAACATTGGAGACCTTGGATACACTAGAAGGAAAACATGGAACAAAATTTTAAAAACATAAAAAAGACCAGATTTACTAGTCAGAAAGAAACTGGTGAAACCCCAAAGACTATGGCCCTAAGTCATCTCTCAGGCCCCAAATTGAACTTATTCTCAGTTCTTAACTCTGAGCCAAAATATGGACAGGCCTATAAGCTGAGCAACCAGGGAGATGTACTCCTTAGAACAATCAACTTGGGAGATCAGAAGGGCAACATTTGCACAGGGAGAGAGATAGGGAGGCAGGAATGCATAGGCAAGAAGGACACAGGGAAAGGGTAACCACAGGGAGGTAGTGTGAGGAGAGTGGTTACCATGAGTGAATTGTAATCATGTCACAAAATAAAATGTGTATGAATTGATGAATGTAAAATGAATCTGCTTTGTAAAATTTCACCCAAATCATAATAAAATGTTTAAAAAAAAGGAATAAAACTTGAGATCTCAACATACTATTAACTTGAGCTGTGCAGGTGGCTAGAGAGAGATATAGATAAAATAGATTACAGAATAATAGATGATGATTATGAAGCTAGGTCGATCAGAGAGAGAGAGAAACAGAGAGATTATTTGTAGTTTGGTAAATAAATTAGAGAAATAAACACATATACACGCATGCATACACACATCTAGTGCTTGCCCAGTTATCATTATCGTCTCCTTTCAAGGAGCTATGGTGGTGTAGTGGTTAAGGCATTTGGCTGCTAATCAAAAGGTCAGAGGTTTGAACCTCCCAGCTGCTCCATGGAAGAAAGATGAGGCAGTCTGCTTCCATGAAGATTTACAACCTTGAAAACCCAATGGAGAACTCTATGAGTTGGAATTGATTTGATGGCAGTGAGTTTAGTTTTGGTTTCATGTTCAGGGAAGTATAGGACCAATCTGTACCTTACATGATACTTTGCTAATAAAAATCTGCCTCATCATTTTTACAAAGTTAATTGGAAAAGAAAATGAAATAAATTTATGATTTTACACCTTCTATAGCTTCCCTAAGCCATATCTTGTGTGAGTAGGAGAGCTAGATGGTCTTGTGATATTGAACAGTCATGGCTTTCACAGATTCTTAAATTATATTGGAGACTACTCATTATCTAGGAGCTCTGGTAGCATAGTGGCTAAAGCACTTGACTGCTAACCAGAAGGCTGGCGGTTCAAACCCACCAGCCACTCCTCGGAAGGAAGGTTGGACAATCCTACTTCCGTAGTGATACTGCCTCGGAAACCCAAGGAGGGGTCGCTATGAGTTGGGGCCAACTTGACGGCACATAACAACAACAACAATTCATTATCTACAAACCAAAACACCAAACCCACTTCCATCAAGTCGGTTCTGACTCATAGCAACCTCCATTGGGTTTCCAAGGTGGTAAATCTTTATGGAAGTAGACTGCCCAGTCTTGCTTCCACAGAGTGGCTAGTGGGTTTGAACTACTAGCATGCTGGTTACCAGTCAGATGCCTTAGACACTGTGCTACCAGAACTTCTGTCTCTACTCTTGCAGAATTTATGAGTTCTACATTTAGTTGTTATATTTTCCCTGAGAGATTTCATTTTGCCCTTTTATGTCATGTTGTTTTTGTTGGGTGCCGTTGAGTCAGTTCTGAATCATAATTACTCATGTGCTCTATAGAGTAGTTCTCTTGTTAACTTCTTATTGTGCTTGGGTGAAAATCTCTTTAACAAATGATACTGGCAAAACTGGATATCCATTTGCAGAAAAATGAAACAAGATCCATGCTATGTAGAGTTTTCCAGGCTATAATCTTTATGGCAGCAGATCACCGGGTCTTTCTCCTGCAGAGTCACTGGGTGGGTCCAAACCACCAAGTACTTCATCACCAATGCTCTTTTTTATATCATAAATATTAAATATTCTCAACCATTACAGAGAATCATATTAAATATATAGCAGTAGACTAAGTTTGAAATGAAGCTTTGTTGCTGACCAACATTAGTTAGGCATATCCTAAAACCAAAAACCAAAGTCACTGCCATCAAGTTGGATCTGACTCATAGTGACCCCTTTTGGGTTTATGAACCCTCATATTTATAAACCAGTTGAGATAGAGAAAAAGGTTACTTAATCAGTCAGTTTAGCATATAAAATCACCATCATACTGGACATGTAGTTTGAGTTCTTTGAGGATCCTGACCATGTTTTTCACCATCATTCCTTTATTGCCTAACATAATGCTAAGCATATGTGAGATACTTCATAGATGCTTGTGTCAAAAATGACTCCACCACTTCTCTTATGAGTAGGAAGATGTTGTCACTGCTTGAATCTGAGGCAGCTGGAGAGTTCTGAAAAACTGATATACCAGACTTAATATTCATGAAATTTAATCACAGGAAAATAATAAGCATTATTCTTAATGCACAATTTTCATAACCCAAAAATATTTATAAATGTGGAATAATTCATAACATCATGTTATGAAGTTATTTATTGTAGAACGATTTCAATAAACTAACACTAGTGAAGTCTATTTAGAAATTGTACAAGATACAAAATTAAACAATATAATCCAAATGGTATGCAGACACAAATACACACACATGATTTAAAAAGTGAGGGTGTAGGATAAAAATGTAGTGGTATTCTTGGAAAATTCATTTTTTCCATATGCTGATGTTTCATTTCATATTGTGAGATGTTTTCTAAACTTTATATTATGAAGGTAGAAATAATATCAGAACCTGATGAGAGGCCCAAGAGTCAGGAAAATTAAAAATATCATCTCTTATTACTGACAAAACCTTTTGGAGAAAAGGTTGAATGAGTGAATATTGTGGCCAAGAGGACCAATATCCCTCGGAAGTAAACAAACAGACCTACTTCATTATTGGTGTACCAGACAACCATAGGCAACCCCTTCCTATTTATCCATATGTCCACCCATCTATCCATCCTTCCATCCCTCTTTATCTTTGTGTGTCTGTCTCTCATTGTATGTCTATCTATCTCACACAGAGAAAAAGATACACTTTCACACATACATAAACCTTGATGGAAGGGCTGTGTGCAACATGCCAGTATGTATGATCCCTGTATATATAAAGATGTAAAGCAAAGGGAATCGAACCTAGCATACTAATGCATTCTCCTAAATCCATTGTGTAGATAAGTTAATTCTTCCCTAGGTAGGAGTGAGGCAAGATGGCAGAGAAAAGCCAAAGGTATTGCTCTAATGGAAGGTGTTCGATATGAAAATTGAGGAGTTGGATATAAAGGTTCCCTTTTAATTTGTTGATCCTAAAACAACTGTTATTAAATTTTCAAATCTTCATTACACAAACAGAATTTGGAGCTATAATCCTTAGTCATCAAAAGGTAGACTTTGTGGGAAAAGATATATGAAAGGGCTTGAATCCTGCTTTAAGGCCTTTCCTTCTATTTCCCTCTACTTTTATGAGTGGCTTATTAGATCACAGAGAGATAAAGACAGAATATATTTTGTTCTACTCCCTGCTTTCCAGATGAATTTTGCTCTATTGCAACAGTAATCATCATACATGTCACACCGTCTTGGCAACCACCTCATTGCACAAATACTCAACACATTGTTTAAAAGAGCATAATACATTGTTATTACTGTAGCATATCTAGGGGGAAAAGAAAAGAATAGCCATCATATCATTTGTTTGTAATGCATATTTATTAAGCTAAAAATTATACAAATTGTATTGTTTCTTAAATTTATTTAAAAAATCAGTACTAGGTCTGGTCTAGCGAAGGGAACTAGTAGAAGCTTTTAATTTTCAAATATTCAACAGATCAGGAGGGGTGAGTGAGCCTGAGAGTCAGAAGTGACCTATTCTGAGATCTTTGCATATTTAAAATATGGCTGAAACATGGCAAATTATTGGGAAAACAAGAAGAGAAATATCACTAGTTTTCAATCCTGCCTGAACATGGTAATTACCTGGAATTCTTAAAAAATAATAGTGGTGGATCATTCAAAGCCAATTAACTGGAGTTTTGAACAGCCCATAACAATCACTAAATGTGAACTATTATTATTATTATGAATTGCAACATTGAATTAGTATTCACATATCTGTCATTCTAATTTCATAACCCACTCTTGGAATAATGTGGGCAACCTTGTTCTAAGTACTTAAAACAGAGCATCTGACTGCTTTTTCATTCTTGTTGCCAATCCCCAAAATTTGTCAGAGCCCCCATCCCCCGAACTCAGATAATCATTGCACAACCAAACGATGCCAAGAATGGGAAGAACATTATGCCCTTTAATATTGCCAGGAGCCTCATCATTTAATCCAGGGCCACATGTTAAAGTTTTTAGATCTGAGTTCAACTCTAAATTTCAAAGTTTTTTTTAACATGTTACTCTGAATAAAATTATGATTTCACTCTATATTCAGAAAATAATAACAAACATATATTGAATGCTATCTACCCAGAAAGACTGATGGAAAAAGAACTGCTTGGAAGATAGATGTTTTTAGATCTTGATGTTGTAAATAATTCATATGTCAAGATTTTACAACATACTTGACAAATTCCTGATGAATTTTCCATTTTGTCAGTGAATGTTTTTCAATTATATTGTTATTGCATTGTATTATGGTTCTAAAACAGGGGCCAGCAAACTTTACCTGTAAAAGAACAGATAATAAATATTTTAGACAGATAGTAAATATTTTAGACTATATAGGCTATACCAAAATGCAAACCAAATCCACTGCCATTGAGATGATTTCAACTCATGGCAACCCTATTGGGTTTCCACGGCTGTAAATATTTATGGAAGTACACTGCCTCATCTTTCTCCTGTGGAGCAGTTTGATCTTCTGGTTAGCAGCCAAATGCTTTACCAACTATACCACCATGGTTCATTTATAGGCTGTCCAATCTCTGTTATAACTACTCAACTTTACTGTTGTAACATGAAAGCAACAATAGACAGTAAGTAAATAAATGAGTATGACTTTGTTTCAGTAAAATGTTATCTATGAAAACAGATGGTGGGCTGGATTTGACCCTCAGGTGTAGTTCACTGACTTCTGACATAAAATATACATTTTATTCGTTTTAAAAATATATCAACTTTTTTGGAATTCTCCATCAATTAATCTATTTTGCCATTTTAACCATAGTTATTTTAATGTCCTAGCCAGTTTACTCTGATGCTAATTTGTGGGTCTGTTTCCATCCCATTTATTATCAGTCACATCTTCTGGCCTTTTTGTATATCTGTTTTTTGTTTGTTTATTGAATGACATTACATACAGAAGAAATATAGGGTCTTTAGACAGTGCTATTATCCACCAGAAAGAATTCTTTCCTTGGTTGAGCAAATACAATCAAGGGCTGATACCTCCACACAATCAGGGATAGGTCTGAGTCAGGGCTAGTTTTCAGTTTTAGTAAGATTTCTTCTGTTTAGCCTCCCTTCCTCTAGGATGGTTCTTATAGGCTTTGGAGGGTGCCCATCTGTCAGCCCTGAGAAACAGTAGGAGATTCAGCTCTGCCCTTCAGAAGTTTTCTGCTCTGTGCTCCAGCTTTCTGCCAAGCAACTTCAAATCCAGCAAATGTCTTGAAAGGGAGGCCAGCTGGATGTGTAAATTGGACTTATCCTTCAGTAGACATTTGTTTCCAAAGCGCTTACAAGGATGGAGGAAATTGCACTCTGCATTTTCATTTTAATCCTAACTCCTAAGCTTCCTACACAGCCCCAAATCTCAGCAAACATCTCAGAAAAAAATCCCAGCAAATTGTTTAGAATCCCATAAATTTTCAATATGTTTTTCCAGCCACCAACAACCAAAAACATTAGTTTCTCTTTTGGCCCCAGCGGTCATGCCTGCTTCTCACTTTTTGGTCAGATTTAGCAAATCTTTCTAGAAGAATAAAACAGAAACAGAAAAAAAAATTAAAAAGAGGTTGAAATCGTTGGCTTACCTCAGAGATCTTCTCCTCCATTTCTGGGATTTTACTTTATGAAGTCCTCATTGTTCCCATAACTCTCTGATGCCATCAACAGTATAAATCTGTCATTTATATAGAGATGTTTCTAGTTGTGGTGGCAAGAGTGTTGACCTTAAATGAATTAACTATCCTCTATCAATCTAGTAAATTTCAATTTTAGTGGAAAAAAAAAATCTTCAGACACATAAGATGTCCATCCACAAGTTTTTGAAAGAAGTCTATTATATAGATACATAAACAAAGTACTTCTGTAAATTATATTCATTTCCCTCTTTTACATCATTACAACATCTTACAGATTATATCTACAAAAGACCAGGAGATGTTTAGGTTTCTACCAGCACATGGCTTGAGTATGATTTGGAGAGAAAATTTTAGAGGAAGATTTAGACATTGAAATTTACCAAACTGAAACTATTGTTCGTAGGATAATGGAAAATAATTGTGTAAATAATTATATTTAGGCTAATAACAAAAGAAAAGATTTACAAAGGAATGGGTGTCTTATTATATAATCACTCATTCATCCATTCATCTATCCATTAATTAATGCTCCAAATATCTACTGAGCTTCAACTATATGCCAAGCACGTTGAAAGAACCTGGGGATGCAATATGAATGTGACAGGCACAGTACAGACAAGACACTGTAGAAAGTAAAAAGGTATAAAATAATTTCAAATTGTAATATTTTGAAGAAAATGGTGTGTCAACATAGAGAATAATGTTTGAAGCTATTTTAGATAAGAGAGTCTGTATGGTCACTGTGACAAAATGACATCCAAAAATAACCTGATAGATGAGATGGACTTGGACATGCAAAGAGTGAAGAGTGTGAGTTGGGCAGAGAATGAGAGCATGTTCCATGTATGCAGAAAAACATCTGGAAAAACCTTGAGATGTTTAAGGAAGTGAAAAATAAGATCCATTGGCTGATAGGTTTTGAATAGGAAGAACGTCATGAGATGGAGCTGGAGAGCTGGTTAGGAAGAAATTTATGCTTGGTCTTAAAGGCCTTTGTTAAGACTTCTGATTTTATTCTAAATGCAATGAGGAGTCATTGAAGGTAGAGGAGTCATGATTTAATCCAATTAGAGAGAGTTCTAGGGCCATTCCATGGAAAGTAGACTGTAAGGTGGCAGGAGTGCAAACTGTGAAGTCAGATGAAGTAATTTAAATGAGAGATTATAGTGTCCTTCATTAAACTTGAGTGAGCATGCTTGGCTACATGATGGTGATGTCATTTCCTGAGAAGGAAAAGGAAAGGTTATGAGGAATAGCTTAGAAGTTAATGGGTTAGGGTAACAGAGCTATCAATATGCTATTAGTTCAATGGACTATACACGTAATAGAAATTGAGAAAATAGTATAGTTGGATATATATCCAACTTTTCTCTCTTTCTTTCTCTGTGTGTGTGTGTGTGTGTATATATATATATATATATATATATATATATATATG